>NC_040898.2:16301216-16490133 GCF_900634795.4 Betta splendens | reverse complement strand
CACGCTGCTCACCAGATTCACCCAACACAGACACAACATACTGAAACAAAAAAAGACCCACACCCACTTCGTCCAACATTTTCTACGCCACGGATGGGATGCTGTAAAGGCCACAGTTTTACAGGCCAATCCCAGGTGGTCACAGAGTCAGAGGCGTAAGGCGGAGAGGGTGTGGATCCACAAATTGGACACACAATTTCCTCGGGGCCTGAATGAGAAATAGCAGGGCCTTCACTGGGCATGGGGATGGCCTGTGCATGGACTTCTGTCGCCGGCTCTTGGCGATGGAATTCCTTTCCCTCTCCCTAAACCAGCCCGTGCCTCCCCTGCTCACATGTGAGTCCGCGGGATCTCCTGGGGCACCTGTAGAGAAGAAAAAGAACAAACAAAAATTTGTCATAACACAATAACAGAAGGAAATATGCGAATGGAATTAATTCATTACACAGAGAATATCTAATTTTGGTACAAAAACAGTGCAGAAGAAATCAAAAAACTGACACCTGGCCCTGTCATTTTCCACTAACCCTAACCACCAAGGGGGGCTTTGCCTGACCCTAAAAAGACCCAGGGATTATTGCCTAACCCTAAAAAGACACAGGGACTATTCCCTAACCTTAAAAAGACCCAGGGGCCACTTGCTGAAGCTGAAGTACAACACAGGACCAAATCAAATAAAATTTTCTGAATTCATTCATAAAAATTTGACCTTTTTTTTGGAAAAAAACAGCTCATGAGAGGAGAAAATAGCTGTATAGAATGGGAATTCTCCTTGGAAAACACAGACTGAAAGGATAAGTATTACAAACCTTTATACATTACAATAGAACATCAAATACAATGTGCTATAAAGAACACAATGCTTTGGACAAATGAACTCTATTAAAGTCAAAAAACGAATTAGACCCCTTTTTTTTTTTTTTTTTTTTAAGGAAAGTCAATTTACATGATATCAAACTGGGTACAAAATTGATTAAAATCCATTGATCTACTAATTCTACTTTAAATTAAATTAAAAATTTGCCTAAAATTCATAAAATCCCAAGGATTTTAATCAATAGTCGCATTCCTGTAGTTATTTTCAACTTCAAAACAAAACATGGGTCCTAAGTGAACCTTTGTGATTGTTTTGCCTCTCAAACCAAAACGGAGACGGATAAATGAATCTGTCGCTCACCGTAGCAAGTGGGCGGGGCCAGGTGCGGCACTCACAGCACTCAGCTCGGACACACACGCGCTGCTGCACTCGCTCACTCGCTCAGACAGAGAGCAGACATAGCGCTCTTCAACATCGAACACGGACTTTTTCTTACTTTTTCTCTCCACAAAAACATTTTTTTGAACAAGCTTGCCTGAAGAAGGTTCTTATAAGAACCGAAACGTTGCAATTTAAGCTTGTTCACCTGCATAGAGGCTATCTACGGAGCAGCTCCGACATGAACAGATGGGAGGAGGAAGACGGCTGGACGGTGGTTGAACGAAGGCGCGGCCGCGGTAAGCAGCGCGACCAAACCTGGCGTCAGCTCCAGCCCCCTCGCTTCCAAGAGACAGTCTACCGCCGCTCCTATGCTTCTGCAACCAGAGCTGGCACACGTACGGGAAGTTACCCCCGACGCTACTACCGAGAGCCAGGCTACAAGCCGCAATTTTTTGATCGCCGGAACCGTAATGGTCCCGGCAATAACAATAAAAACTCACGTGTTAAACAACAAAACGTGTATAAAAAGTACTACAAACAACAACACAATTCGACACATGAACAATATAAAAATACACAGCAACAAAGACCCAGATCCTCAGATCCGGATTTTGGATTAAAAGTTAGGATTATTTACACAGTGATTAAAATGGCTCATCACCTGAAAAACGTCTCAGCAGATGAGCCTCCACCCACCATAACCAGACTAATTCACAATCTCTCCACTGTCATCAAGCCGGCATCACCCAGAACCACCACACAGACACTTATAGAGGGAAATGCCAAAAACTGGGCATATACCACCATGCTGATCCTCCAAGAACATTACACACAAGTCATGGAGGCGGAAGTGGAGAAACTGACCAACTTGTGTTCCACTCACAGCTGGCACGATCCCTTTGAAGTGGCAAAATCCTGGGTGAGGAGAAACTTGGGTCGTCGTCTCAAGGATGAAACTCTGGACCAGGTCAAACTTGTCCTTGTGGTTCACTTGGACAAAGAGACCTCAAGTGAAAGGGGAGAAAGGGAGGAGGAGCAATGTGGACCACACGACTGCAGCCCGGATAAAACCGAGCACACTGTGCGGCCACGTAGCACAGTCTCAACACAGGTTCACAGTAGGGGACAACACACAGCGACTGCGTTCCCCATAGCCCCCACCCCCCCTCCTCCGACGGACATCACAACTACACGCACCTTGCAAAAGCGATCGCCAATCATACCACATCCTATCACCACTAGGACAACAGCCACAATGACACAGCAAGGGACAGACTGGTCACACCACTGAGGAGTGAAGAGGATACTGGGCAATCTCAGCTCTCCCTCGCCTCCTGCTGAGGGCCTGGGGACCTGCTCCGGAACCAGCTTCCCCCCAAGAACAGAGAGCGCCAAGAACATTCACCGCCACACACACAACCCTCCCGCAGTCCCCTCCTCCTCCCCCTTGGACCCCCTGTTTTACAAACTCACCTGACCACAGCTTGGACCTCTCAGGACATGAACTGGAAATGAAGCGGGATGGTCCTAGGATCAAATCAACAACCATGGGCCAACACATGCAGTGGGACTCTGGACAGACTCCAACTACAACTAAAAAACTGGAAAGAGCAGTCCAGAGCCAACTAGTGTTGAGTGATCCATCAAACCTAAAGCTCACACCACACATACCAACACGCAGACCCACCAGACATATTAACACTAATAACAAACTGCAGAACTGGAGTCTCAGTGTGGGGAAAAAATGGCTTTTAATAGGGGACTCGAATTTGGCCAAACTGCCACCATTCAAAGTGCCGGACCTCCAGGTAGACAGCTACCCAGGGGCCACGTTCAGGCACGCTGAGGCCCTGATGAGCAAAGCCACCTGCTCCACCACGGTGGAGAAGGTGGTACTGTCGTTTGGCATTAATAACAGGGCTCAAAAGGTCAAGCAAAACCTCTACTAAACAGCTCCAAAGCGGCAATCAGAGCCACAAAAGCTTCGCTTTTCCACAGGCTGAAGTCTGGGTCCCTCTGGTGAACTACTCCCCAGCGCTTCCCCTGAAAGAAAGAAACAACCTGCTGACATTAAATATGTATTTGACAAAAAATTGTCAGTACATACCTGAGCTGCCCAGGGCAAAGTTCAAAACAGGAGATGACAATATCCACTGGACTCCAGAAACGACGGCCCGCCAGATGCTGCAACATTGGTGTAACCACATAAACTCAAAGTCCCCATAAGCTTGCCGGTACAAGAGGGGAACAAAAATGTTTATGATTCTGGCCAAAAAAATTCAAACCCACGCACTCACAACTTACCTTGCTAAATAGGGGACTCACCTTCATCCCCACCAGGGGAATCAACCGGAACATCAAAGAAACAGGCGAAATGGGACATCCAACAGTATCACAGGAGACTGAAGTTGGCCGTCTATTTCAGAGGCAGGGGAAATCAGAAACCGCCACCTTTCACTCCCGAATCTGACTGGACTCCACCCAAGGGCACACTGCCACCTGAAATCACTGCCCTTACTGCAGCTGATAAGGATCATTTCGATCAGAGCTTCCAGATGTGCCGGGTCAAACACAACCTCTGCGCAGATGAAGCCCAGGCCTTAGAAGAGCTCAGAGACAATAAACACATAGTTATCAAACCAGCCGATAAGGGCAGTGTGATTGTGATCATGGACAGGGAACAGTACTTGTGGGAGGGATATAGACAGCTTAACAACAGAACCTACTACACCAAGCTGGACAGGCCCATCTATCCGGACACCATACCCCTGGTGGACAAAATAATTCACACCCTGCAAGAAAAGAAATTTATTACGGTTAAACAGAAAAAATATTTACTTACCGACACAGAACCTAGAGCGAGGTTATTTTATATGCTCCCCAAAATCCACAAGGATCCGGCAAAATGGAGCAAACCATTCGAAATTCCACCTGGCAGACCAATAGTCTCAGACTGCAGCAGCGAAACCTACCGCACTGCAGAATATTTGGACCACTTCCTCAATCCGCTCTCCACCATGCACCCCAGCTACATTAAGGACACTTACAGCTTCGTACAAACAGTGACGAGACTACAGGTTCCACAAGACGCCATGTTGTTTACAATGGACATTGACAACCTGTACACAAACATAGACATCAAAGAAGGCATACTAGCAGTCAAAAACTGTTTTCAAAGGAATCCAAACAAAAAGAGGCCTGACAAAGAGCTTCTACAGTTACTAGAGATCAACCTGACCAAAAATGATTTTGAGTTTAATGGGGAACACTTCCTACAAATAAAGGGCACAGCCATGGGAAAGAAATTCGCACCAGCATATGCCAACGTTTTTATGGCAGAGTGGGAGACCGGAGCACTTGCTGGGTGCCACAAAAAGCCTCTCCACTATTTCCGTTACCTGGACGACATCTGGGGTGTGTGGACCCACTCACAGCAGGATTTTGAAGAGTTTTTGCACACGCTTAACCATCACAACAGCTCCATCACACTAAAATCAACCACCAACCACACAACAGTAGACTTTCTGGACACAACTACGTTCAAAGGAAAAGACTTCAACAAGACAAACCGACTCGACACTAAGGTTTTTTTTAAAGACACCGACACACATGGTCTGCTCCACAGAACTAGCTTCCATCCCAGACACACATACGCGGGATTAATCAAATCACAGCTGCTTAGATTTAGAAGAATATGTAGTCACTGGGAGGACTTTATGGTGGCAACGAGAACTCTGTTTACGGCGCTGAGGAATAGAGGTTATCCTCGATCCTTCCTCAGAAGGTGCTTTAAGACCTTTGAGCAGATGAAACCGCTCACAGACTCCAGAATCCTCCCGTTTGTCACTACATACTCTCCTTCCACAGTCAAACTGGTCAGACAGGTCAAGACAAATTTCACACGCACAATCTTACACACGGCCATTCTCCCAGAGCACAGGATTATAGCAGCATTCAGAAAAAACAGAAATTTGCATGATTACTTGGTGAGAGCTAAAATCAGGCCACTGCAGGCCACAACGGAAAAAGGATATGTTAGTTTTTTTAAACAAAAGGAGTGGGTCCACAGTACAGACAGGAACACAGTTTATAAGGTGGAGGTGAGAGGCAATCCTCGTAGTAGGAACTGTGTCTATTTGGTCATATGCACGTCCTGTGGAGTACAGTATGTTGGGGAGACATGTAACACGCTGCTCACCAGATTCACCCAACACAGACACAACATACTGAAACAAAAAAAGACCCACACCCACTTCGTCCAACATTTTCTACGCCACGGATGGGATGCTGTAAAGGCCACAGTTTTACAGGCCAATCCCAGGTGGTCACAGAGTCAGAGGCGTAAGGCGGAGAGGGTGTGGATCCACAAATTGGACACACAATTTCCTCGGGGCCTGAATGAGAAATAGCAGGGCCTTCACTGGGCATGGGGATGGCCTGTGCATGGACTTCTGTCGCCGGCTCTTGGCGATGGAATTCCTTTCCTCTCCCTACCCCAACAACCTCAGTTCATAATCTTACCTAAAGAGTTGACCAAACCTAGTCACCATTACAACCCAACCCATAGCTCTTTCTAAACTCAACCAATACAGGAACTAGTCTGAAACATCTAAGATCATGTGTACATTTAATTCTTATCTGTGCCTTTCCATATGTACCTCTATTACTCTTGCAAAGTGACTCAAGTATCAGGGAACATGAGTGACATGCGTCGGCCCGGGCATTGCCGCTGGCTCTCCACACCAAACTGCCTAGTCCACGGACGAAAGCGGGGAGAGTCATCTGTGTCTATTTCAATACTCCTAACCCTTCCCTCTTGGGGTCTGGCGTGACCCCCACCTCCCTCCTCCCAACCTGCACGTTCGCTTTCCTCCTGGGGTCCGGCGTGACCCCCTCCTCCCTCCTCCTAACCTGCACGTTCTGTGTCCTCGTGGGGTCTGGCGTGACCCCCTCCTCCCTCCTCCCAACCTGCACGTTCGCTTTCCTCCTGGGGTCTGGCGTGACCCCCACCTCCCTCCTCCCAACCTGCACGTTCGCTTTCCTCCTGGGGTCCGGCGTGACCCCCTCCTCCCTCCTCCTAACCTGCACGTTCTGTGTCCTCGTGGGGTCCGGCGTGACCCCCTCCTCCCTCCTCCTAACCTGCACGTTCGCTTTCCTCCTGGGGTCTGGCGTGACCCCCACCTCCCTCCTCCCAACCTGCACGTTCGCTTTCCTCCTGGGGTCTGGCGTGACCCCCACCTCCCTCCTCCCAACCTGCACGTTCGCTTACCTCCTGGGGTCCGGCGTGACCCCCTCCTCCCTCCTCCTAACCTGCACGTTCTGTGTCCTCGTGGGGTCCGGCGTGACCCCCTCCTCCCTCCTCCTAACCTGCACGTTCGCTTTCCTTCTGGGGTCCGGCGTGACCCCCTCCTCCCTCCTCCCAACCTGCACGTTCGCTTTCCTCCTGGGGTCTGGCGTGACCCCCACCTCCCTCCTCCCAACCTGCACGTTCGCTTTCCTCCTGGGGTCCGGCGTGACCCCGACCGCCACCCCCCACTGCACATCCTCACCCACTTGTGGGGTCAGATGTAAAACCCTCCTCCGTTGCCCTCGTGGGGTCTAAAAATGAGAGCTGCGTGAGGGTTAATGGGGAACACTTCCTACAAATAAAGGGCACAGCCATGGGAAAGAAATTCGCACCAGCATATGCCAACATTTTTATGGCAGAGTGGGAGACCGGAGCACTTGCTGGGTGCCACAAAAAGCCTCTCCACTATTTCCGTTACCTGGACGACATCTGGGGTGTGTGGACCCACTCACAGCAGGATTTTGAAGAGTTTTTGCACACGCTTAACCATCACAACAGCTCCATCACACTAAAATCAACCACCAACCACACAACAGTAGACTTTCTGGACACAACTACGTTCAAAGGAAAAGACTTCAACAAGACAAACCGACTCAATACTAAGGTTTTTTTTAAAGACACCGACACACATGCTCTGCTCCACAGAACTAGCTTCCATCCCAGACACACATACGCGGGATTAATCAAATCACAGCTGCTTAGATTTAGAAGAATATGTAGTCACTGGGAGGACTTTATGGTGGCAACGAGAACTCTGTTTACGGCGCTGAGGAATAGAGGTTATCCTCGATCCTTCCTCAGAAGGTGCTTTAAGACCTTTGAGCAGATGAAACCGCTCACAGACTCCAGAATCCTCCCGTTTGTCACTTCATACTCTCCTTCCACGGTCAAACTGGTCAGACAGGTCAAGACAAATTTCACACGCACAATCTTACACACGGCCATTCTCCCAGAGCACAGGATTATAGCAGCATTCAGAAAAAACAGAAATTTGCATGATTACTTGGTGAGAGCTAAAATCAGGCCACTGCAGGCCACAACGGAAAAAGGATATGTTAGTTTTTTTAAACAAAAGGAGTGGGTCCACAGTACAGACAGGAACACAGTTTATAAGGTGGAGGTGAGAGGCAATCCTCGTAGTAGGAACTGTGTCTATTTGGTCATATGCACGTCCTGTGGAGTACAGTATGTTGGGGAGACATGTAACACGCTGCTCACCAGATTCACCCAACACAGACACAACATACTGAAACAAAAAAAGACCCACACCCACTTCGTCCAACATTTTCTACGCCACGGATGGGATGCTGTAAAGGCCACAGTTTTACAGGCCAATCCCAGGTGGTCACAGAGTCAGAGGCGTAAGGCGGAGAGGGTGTGGATCCACAAATTGGACACACAATTTCCTCGGGGCCTGAATGAGAAATAGCAGGGCCTTCACTGGACATGGGGATGGCCTGTGCATGGACTTCTGTCGCCGGCTCTTGGCGATGGAATTCCTTTCCCTCTCCCTACCCCAACAACCTCAGTTCATAATCTTACCTAAAGAGTTGACCAAACCTAGTCACCATTACAACCCAACCCATAGCTCTTTCTAAACTCAACCAATACAGGAACTAGTCTGAAACATCTAAGATCATGTGTACATTTAATTCTTATCTGTGCCTTTCCATATGTACCTCTATTACTCTTGCAAAGTGACTCAAGTATCAGGGAACATGAGTGACATGCGTCGGCCCGGGCATTGCCGCTGGCTCTCCACACCAAACTGCCTAGTCCACGGACGAAAGCGGGGAGAGTCATCTGTGTCTATTTCAATACTCCTAACCCTTCCCTCTTGGGGTCTGGCGTGACCCCCACCTCCCTCCTCCCAACCTGCACGTTCGCTTTCCTCCTGGGGTCCGGCGTGACCCCTCCTCCCTCCTCCTAACCTGCACGTTCTGTGTCCTCGTGGGGTCTGGCGTGACCCCCTCCTCCCTCCTCCCAACCTGCACGTTCGCTTTCCTCCTGGGGTCTGGCGTGACCCCCACCTCCCTCCTCCCAACCTGCACGTTCGCTTTCCTCCTGGGGTCCGGCGTGACCCCCTCCTCCCTCCTCCTAACCTGCACGTTCTGTGTCCTCGTGGGGTCCGGCGTGACCCCCTCCTCCCTCCTCCTAACCTGCACGTTCGCTTTCCTCCTGGGGTCTGGCATGACCCCCACCTCCCTCCTCCCAACCTGCACGTTCGCTTTCCTCCTGGGGTCTGGCGTGACCCCCACCTCCCTCCTCCCAACCTCCACGTTCGCTTCCCTCCTGGGGTCCGGGTGACCCCCTCCTCCCTCCTCCTAACCTGCACGTTCTGTGTCCTCGTGGGGTCCGGCGTGACCCCCTCCTCCCTCCTCCTAACCTGCACGTTCGCTTTCCTTCTGGGGTCCGGCGTGACCCCCTCCTCCCTCCTCCCAACCTGCACGTTCGCTTTCCTCCTGGGGTCTGGCGTGACCCCCACCTCCCTCCTCCCAACCTGCACGTTCGCTTTCCTCCTGGGGTCCGGCGTGACCCCGACCGCCACCCCCCACTGCACATCCTCACCCACTTGTGGGGTCAGATGTAAAACCCTCCTCCGTTGCCCTCGTGGGGTCTAAAAATGAGAGCTGCGTGAGGGTTAATGGGGAACACTTCCTACAAATAAAGGGCACAGCCATGGGAAAGAAATTCGCACCAGCATATGCCAACATTTTTATGGCAGAGTGGGAGACCAGAGCACTTGCTGGGTGCCACAAAAAGCCTCTCCACTATTTCCGTTACCTGGACGACATCTGGGGTGTGTGGACCCACTCACAGCAGGATTTTGAAGAGTTTTTGCACACGCTTAACCATCACAACAGCTCCATCACACTAAAATCAACCACCAACCACACAACAGTAGACTTTCTGGACACAACTACGTTCAAAGGAAAAGACTTCAACAAGACAAACCGACTCAATACTAAGGTTTTTTTTAAAGACACCGACACACATGCTCTGCTCCACAGAACTAGCTTCCATCCCAGACACACATACGCGGGATTAATCAAATCACAGCTGCTTAGATTTAGAAGAATATGTAGTCACTGGGAGGACTTTATGGTGGCAACGAGAACTCTGTTTACGGCGCTGAGGAATAGAGGTTATCCTCGATCCTTCCTCAGAAGGTGCTTTAAGACCTTTGAGCAGATGAAACCGCTCACAGACTCCAGAATCCTCCCGTTTGTCACTTCATACTCTCCTTCCACAGTCAAACTGGTCAGACAGGTCAAGACAAATTTCACACGCACAATCTTACACACGGCCATTCTCCCAGAGCACAGGATTATAGCAGCATTCAGAAAAAACAGAAATTTGCATGATTACTTGGTGAGAGCTAAAATCAGGCCACTGCAGGCCACAACGGAAAAAGGATATGTTAGTTTTTTTAACACTAGAACTACTAAGGGACGTACACCTTTACATATACCCCTAACTACGGCTGGGTGTTCACTTGTCCGCCACGCTCCAGCTGTCACCCTGCCAAGAGCCGCTTTTGTTATGTAAAGAGGGCCATCACCGACGCTCTCTGTGGGGTGGGATGCATGGGCTCGCTGACCCTGCTGCTGCCTGCAAGGCAGGGCAGGGTTCCTACTCATGTTCCTATGAGTCTATGAGTGACATCCACTGTTACAATGTTCCACCGCTATGTGCTTGGATTTACAACGTGAAAGGACGAGTGTCATTGTTGCGGTCTCACCGAAGGAAGCAATAAAAAACATTAACAAGACAATAAAACAGTTTTGCTGCTTTGCTTATTTACAAAAAAACTAAATAAAGTTCACACATTATTTCACTGTAACGTTACTAAAAATTGCAGAAAAGACGACAGTACACCGCTCACCCATCTAGTTTTAACAAATGTGCAATTAAAAATATATTATAAACCAAAAAAACGCTTGAAAGCGTTTCGGTTTATATTCCATTTATTTCGTTATTTCCCTTTCACCAGTACCACATAATAAGTCATTGCAGAGCTACAGCCATGTTTCACCAGCCGCTTTCGGCAGTGAGTCATAGACGGACGTTGTTCTGCCCGCTTTCATGTAGACACGGAACTCTTCCCAGTTTTGTCAAACGTAATTTCGTTATTCATATACAACAACATGCAAATGCTAAAAATTACTGAAAAGATGACAGTACACCCATCTAGTTTGGGTGAACAGAAAACGCTTGAAAGCGTTTCCGTTTTATATTCCGTTTATTTGGTTATTACTCCTTTCACCTGTACCACATAAAGTCATTGCAGAGCTACAGCCATGTTCCCACAAAGTTAACCAGCTGTTTATTTCGTTATTTCCTCTTTCATGTCCGTCTGGTGAATGAAAGTGGGCGTGGCCATCCACGTCCCAGAGCGGTGACACTGGGGGAAGGGGAACGCGCATCAACACGCAGGACAAAGATCTGCGTTTCTCTGCTGCTACAGCCTCGCTGCGTTGGGTTGTTAATGTCCCTTTCACCTGTACCATATGAAATGTGTTCCTACGAAGTTGATCAGCTGCTTTCAGAATCAGAATCGTTTTTATTCACCGGGTTTATTTTTATTTACAAAATATAAACAGAAAACGCTTGAAACGTTTCCGTTTATATTCCATTTATTTAATTATTTTTATTTACAAAAAAATCCCATACGCTTTGCACTGTAACGTCACTAAGAATTAGGAAAAAAGACAGTACACCCATCTAGTTTTAACACTAGAACTACTGGGTTTTCTAAATATACCCATTCCCACTAGAAGGTGGTCAAATGATCTGCTCGGCTAGCTGAGACCCTGAATCATCTGTGAACAGCTGCCTTTGTTAGGTAGAGGGCCATCACTGACGCACTCTAGGTGGTGGGTTGCGTGGGCTTGCTGACCCTGCTCCTGTCTGCAAGGCTGCACAGTTCCTATGAGTCTAAGAGTGACATCCACTGTTACAATGTTCAACCGCTATGTGCTTGGATTTACAACGTGAAAGGACGAGTGTCATTGTTGCGGTCTCACCGAAGGAAGCAATAAGATATCATCATAATATACAATAAGACAGTTTTAGATCCTTCTCAAATGTGGCGAAGCTTTGTTATTTACAAAAAAAACTAGTTCAAATATTGTTTGCACTGTAACGTCATCAAAAATTACAGAAAAGATGACAGTACACTCATCAAGTTTTAACAAATGTGCAATAAAAAATATAAACAGAAAACGCTTGAAAACGTTTTTTTATATTCCGTTTATTTCGTTATTACTGCTTTCACCTGTAACACATAAAGTCATTGTAGAGCTAAAACCATGTTCCTACAAAGTTAAACCAGATGTTTATTTCGTTATTCCCTCTTTCATGTCCGTTGTTGAATGAAAGTGGGCGTGGCCATCCACGTAACAGAGCAGGGACACTGGGGGAAGGGGAAACGCTCATCAACACGCAGGACAAAGATCTGCGTTTCTCTGCTGCTACAGCCTCGGCTGCGTTGGGTTGTTAGTGTCCCTTTCACCTCTACCACATGAAATGTGTTCCTGCTAAGTTGATCTTGAGCTGCTATCAGAATCGTTTTTATTCCCCAGGTTTGAACAGGGCAAACATTATTTTTATTTACAAAAAAATGAAAACGTTCACATGTGATTTGCCCGCTTTGATGTAGACAAAATTCTTGAAAGCGTTTTACATTACATCCCGTTTATTTCGTTATCCCCACTTCATATCTGTCTGATAAATAAAAGTGGCGGGGCTATCAGTCCCGTAGCAAAGGTAAGCGCTGAACTGTGGGGGCTGGGCGCATCAACATACAGGACAAAGACCTGTGTTCCTCTGCCACAGCCTCCTCTTTCAGCCTGTTGCTTTGGGCCGTTATTCCCCCACTTACTGGAGCCACATGTTGACAAAGTTGACCAGCCGCTTTCATGTAGACACCAAACTCTATAAAGCATTTTACTTTACATTCCGTTTATTTCGTTATTAATATACATGTAATTGCAAATGCTGCTCTGAGCTCTTTTACTTTGATGAGTTTTGTGTCTACATGAAAGCGGGCAGAACAACGTCCATGCGTGTGTCACGCTGAAAGCGGCTGGTGAACCTCTTGGGAACATGGCTGTAGCTCTGCAATGACTTTATGTGGTACAGGTGAAAGGGAAAATAACGAAATAAACGGAAATAGAAAACAGAAACACTTTCAAGCGTTTTCTGTTTAAATTTTTTATTGCACATTTGTTAAAACTAGATGGGTGTACTGTCTTTTTTCCTAATTCTTAGTGACGCTACAGTGCAAAGCGTATGGGATTTTTTTGTAAATAAAAATAATTAAATAAATGGAATATAAAACGGAAACGTTTCAAGCGTTTTCTGTTTATATTTTGTAAATAAAAATAAACCCGGTGAATAAAAACGATTCTGATTCTGAAAGCAGCTGATCAACTTCGTAGGAACACATTTCATATGGTACAGGTGAAAGGGACACTAACAACCCAACGCAGCGAGGCTGTAGCAGCAGAGAAACGCAGATCTTTGTCCTGCGTGTTGATGCGCGTTCTCCTTCCCCCAGTGTCACCGCTCTGGGACGTGGATGGCCACGCCCACTTTCATTCACCAGACGGACATGAAAGAGGAAATAACGAAATAAACAGCTGGTTAACTTTGTGGGAACATGGCTGTAGCTCTGCAATGACTTTATGTGGTACAGGTGAAAGGAGTAATAACCAAATAAACGGAATATAAAACGGAAACGCTTTCAAGCGTTTTCTGTTCACCCAAACTAGATGGGTGTACTGTCATCTTTTCAGTAATTTTTAGCATTTGCATGTTGTTGTATATGAATAACGAAATTACGTTTGACAAAACTGGGAAGAGTTCCGTGTCTACATGAAAGCGGGCAGAACAACGTCCGTCTATGACTCACTGCCGAAAGCGGCTGGTGAAACATGGCTGTAGCTCTGCAATGACTTATTATGTGGTACTGGTGGTGAAAGGGGAATAACGAAATAAATGGAATATAAAACCGAAACGCTTTCAAGCGTTTTTTTGGTTTATAATATATTTTTAATTGCACATTTGTTAAAACTAGATGGGTGAGCGGTGTACTGTCGTCTTTTCTGCAATTTTTAGTAACGTTACAGTGAAATAATGTGTGAACTTTATTTAGTTTTTTTGTAAATAAGCAAAGCAGCAAAACTGTTTTATTGTCTTGTTAATGTTTTTTATTGCTTCCTTCGGTGAGACCGCAACAATGACACTCGTCCTTTCACGTTGTAAATCCAAGCACATAGCGGTGGAACATTGTAACAGTGGATGTCACTCATAGACTCATAGGAACATGAGTAGGAACCCTGCCCTGCCTTGCAGGCAGCAGCAGGGTCAGCGAGCCCATGCGTCCCACCCCACAGAGAGCGTCGGTGATGGCCCTCTTTACATAACAAAAGCGGCTCTTGGCAGGGTGCCAGCTGGAGTGTGGCGGACAAGTGAACACCCAGCCGTAGTTAGGGGTATATGTAAAGGTGTACGTCCCTTAGTAGTTCTAGTGTTAACAAATGTGCAATAAAAAATTTTAACAGAAAACGCTTGAAAGTGTTTCTGTTTTATATTTCCGTTTATTTCGTTATTTTCCCTTTCACCTGTACCACATAAAGTCATTGCAGAGCTACAGCCATGTTCCCAAGAGGTTCACCAGCCGCTTTCAGCGTGACACACGCATGGACGTTGTTCTGCCCGCTTTCATGTAGACACAAAACTCATCAAAGTAAAAGAGCTCAGAGCAGCATTTGCAATTACATGTATATTAATAACGAAATAAACGGAATGTAAAGTAAAATGCTTTATAGAGTTTGGTGTCTACATGAAAGCGGCTGGTCAACTTTGTCAACATGTGGCTCCAGTAAGTGGGGGAATAACGGCCCAAAGCAACAGGCTGAAAGAGGAGGCTGTGGCAGAGGAACACAGGTCTTTGTCCTGTATGTTGATGCGCCCAGCCCCCACAGTCAGCGCTTACCTTTGCTACGGGACTGATAGCCCCGCCCATTTTATTATCAGACAGATATGAAAGTGGGGATAACGAAATAAACGGGATGTAATGTAAAACGCTTTCAAGAATTTTGTCTACATCAAAGCGGGCAAATCACATGTGAACGTTTTAATTTTTTTGTAAATTAAAATAATGTTTGCCCTGTTCAAACCTGGGGAATAAAAACGATTCTGATAGCAGCTCAAGATCAACTTAGCAGGAACACATTTCATGTGGTAGAGGTGAAAGGGACACTAACAACCCAACGCAGCCGAGGCTGTAGCAGCAGAGAAACGCAGATCTTTGTCCTGCGTGTTGATGAGCGTTTCCCCTTCCCCCAGTGTCCCTGCTCTGTTACGTGGATGGCCACGCCCACTTTCATTCAACAGACGGACATGAAAGAGGGAATAACGAAATAAACATCTGGTTAACTTTGTAGGAACATGGTTTTAGCTCTACAATGACTTTATGTGTTACAGGTGAAAGCAGTAATAACGAAATAAACGGAATATAAAAAACGTTTTCAAGCGTTTTCTGTTTATATTTTTTATTGCACATTTGTTAAAACTTGATGAGTGTACTGTCATCTTTTCTGTAATTTTTGATGACGTTACAGTGCAAACAATATTTGAACTAGTTTTTTTTGTAAATAAACAAAGCTTCGCCACATTTGAGAAGGATCTAAAACTGTCTTATTGTATTATTGATGATGATATCTTATTGCTTCCTTCGGTGAGACCGCAACAATGACACTCGTCCTTTCACGTTGTAAATCCAAGCACATAGCGGTTGAACATTGTAACAGTGGATGTCACTCTTAGACTCATAGGAACTGTGCAGCCTTGCAGACAGGAGCAGGGTCAGCAAGCCCACGCAACCCACCACCTAGAGTGCGTCAGTGATGGCCCTCTACCTAACAAAGGCAGCTGTTCACAGATGATTCAGGGTCTCAGCTAGCCGAGCAGATCATTTGACCACCTTCTAGTGGGAATGGGTATATTTAGAAAACCCAGTAGTTCTAGTGTTAAACAAAAGGAGTGGGTCCACAGTACAGACAGGAACACAGTTTATAAGGTGGAGGTGAGAGGCAATCCTCGTAGTAGGAACTGTGTCTATTTGGTCATATGCACGTCCTGTGGAGTACAGTATGTTGGGGAGACATGTAACACGCTGCTCACCAGATTCACCCAACACAGACACAACATACTGAAACAAAAAAAGACCCACACCCACTTCGTCCAACATTTTCTACGCCACGGATGGGATGCTGTAAAGGCCACAGTTTTACAGGCCAATCCCAGGTGGTCACAGAGTCAGAGGCGTAAGGCGGAGAGGGTGTGGATCCACAAATTGGACACACAATTTCCTCGGGGCCTGAATGAGAAATAGCAGGGCCTTCACTGGGCATGGGGATGGCCTGTGCATGGACTTCTGTCGCCGGCTCTTGGCGATGGAATTCCTTTCCCTCTCCCTAAACCAGCCCGTGCCTCCCCTGCTCACATGTGAGTCCGCGGGATCTCCTGGGGCACCTGTAGAGAAGAAAAAGAACAAACAAAAATTTGTCATAACACAATAACAGAAGGAAATATGCGAATGGAATTAATTCATTACACAGAGAATATCTAATTTTGGTACAAAAACAGTGCAGAAGAAATCAAAAAACTGACACCTGGCCCTGTCATTTTCCACTAACCCTAACCACCAAGGGGGGCTTTGCCTGACCCTAAAAAGACCCAGGGATTATTGCCTAACCCTAAAAAGACACAGGGACTATTCCCTAACCTTAAAAAGACCCAGGGGCCACTTGCTGAAGCTGAAGTACAACACAGGACCAAATCAAATAAAATTTTCTGAATTCATTCATAAAAATTTGACCTTTTTTTTGGAAAAAAACAGCTCATGAGAGGAGAAAATAGCTGTATAGAATGGGAATTCTCCTTGGAAAACACAGACTGAAAGGATAAGTATTACAAACCTTTATACATTACAATAGAACATCAAATACAATGTGCTATAAAGAACACAATGCTTTGGACAAATGAACTCTATTAAAGTCAAAAACGAATTAGACCCCTTTTTTTTTTTTTTTTTTTTTAAGGAAAGTCAATTTACATGATATCAAACTGGGTACAAAATTGATTAAAATCCATTGATCTACTAATTCTACTTTAAATTAAATTAAAAATTTGCCTAAAATTCATAAAATCCCAAGGATTTTAATCAATAGTCGCATTCCTGTAGTTATTTTCAACTTCAAAACAAAACATGGGTCCTAAGTGAACCTTTGTGATTGTTTTGCCTCTCAAACCAAAACGGAGACGGATAAATGAATCTGTCGCTCACCGTAGCAAGTGGGCGGGGCCAGGTGCGGCACTCACAGCACTCAGCTCGGACACACACGCGCTGCTGCACTCGCTCACTCGCTCAGACAGAGAGCAGACATAGCGCTCTTCAACATCGAACACGGACTTTTTCTTACTTTTTCTCTCCACAAAAACATTTTTTTGAACAAGCTTGCCTGAAGAAGGTTCTTATAAGAACCGAAACGTTGCAATTTAAGCTTGTTCACCTGCATAGAGGCTATCTACGGAGCAGCTCCGACATGAACAGATGGGAGGAGGAAGACGGCTGGACGGTGGTTGAACGAAGGCGCGGCCGCGGTAAGCAGCGCGACCAAACCTGGCGTCAGCTCCAGCCCCCTCGCTTCCAAGAGACAGTCTACCGCCGCTCCTATGCTTCTGCAACCAGAGCTGGCACACGTACGGGAAGTTACCCCCGACGCTACTACCGAGAGCCAGGCTACAAGCCGCAATTTTTTGATCGCCGGAACCGTAATGGTCCCGGCAATAACAATAAAAACTCACGTGTTAAACAACAAAATGTATAAAAAGTACTACAAACAACAACACAATTCGACACATGAACAATATAAAAATACACAGCAACAAAGACCCAGATCCTCAGATCCGGATTTGGATTAAAAGTTAGGATTATTTACACAGTGGATTAAAATGGCTCATCACCCTGAAAAACGTCTCAGCAGATGAGCCTCCACCCACCATAACCAGACTAATTCACAATCTCTCCACTGTCATCAAGCCGGCATCACCCAGAACCACCACACAGACACTTATAGAGGGAAATGCCAAAAACTGGGCATATACCACCATGCTGATCCTCCAAGAACATTACACACAAGTCATGGAGGCGGAAGTGGAGAAACTGACCAACTTGTGTTCCACTCACAGCTGGCACGATCCCTTTGAAGTGGCAAAATCCTGGGTGAGGAGAAACTTGGGTCGTCGTCTCAAGGATGAAACTCTGGACCAGGTCAAACTTGTCCTTGTGGTTCACTTGGACAAAGAGACCTCAAGTGAAAGGGGAGAAAGGGAGGAGCAATGTGGACCACACGACTGCAGCCCGGATAAAACCGAGCACACTGTGCGGCCACGTAGCACAGTCTCAACACAGGTTCACAGTAGGGGACAACACACAGCGACTGCGTTCCCCATAGCCCCCACCCCCCCTCCTCCGACGGACATCACAACTACACGCACCTTGCAAAAGCGATCGCCAATCATACCACATCCTATCACCACTAGGACAACAGCCACAATGACACAGCAAGGGACAGACTGGTCACCACTGAGGAGTGAAGAGGAAACTGGGCAACTCAGCTCTCCCTCGCCTCCTGCTGGGGCCTGGGGACCTGCCTCGGAACCAGCTTCCCCCAAAGAACAGAGAGCGCCAAGAACATTCACCGCCACACACACAACCCTCCCGCAGTCCCCTCCTCCTCCCCCTTGGACCCCCTGTTTTACAAACTCACCTGACCACAGCTTGGACCTCTCAGGACATGAACTGGAAATGAAGCGGGATGGTCCTAGGATCAAATCAACAACCATGGGCCAACACATGCAGTGGGACTCTGGACAGACTCCAACTACAACTAAAAAACTGGAAAGAGCAGTCCAGAGCCAACTAGTGTTGAGTGATCCATCAAACCTAAAGCTCACACCACACATACCAACACGCAGACCCACCAGACATATTAACACTAATAACAAACTGCAGAACTGGAGTCTCAGTGTGGGGAAAAAATGGCTTTTAATAGGGGACTCGAATTTGGCCAAACTGCCACCATTCAAAGTGCCGGACCTCCAGGTAGACAGCTACCCAGGGGCCACGTTCAGGCACGCTGAGGCCCTGATGAGCAAAGCCACCTGCTCCACCACGGTGGAGAAGGTGGTACTGTCGTTTGGCATTAATAACAGGGCTCAAAAGGTCAAGCAAACCTCTACTAAACAGCTCCAAGCGGCAATCAGAGCCACAAAGCTTCGCTTTCCACAGGCTGAAGTCTGGGTCCCTCTGGTGAACTACTCCCCAGCGCTTCCCCTGAAAGAAAGAAACAACCTGCTGACATTAAATATGTATTTGACAAAAAATTGTCAGTACATACCTGAGCTGCCCAGGGCAAAGTTCAAAACAGGAGATGACAATATCCACTGGACTCCAGAAACGGCCCGCCAGATGCTGCAACATTGGTGTAACCACATAAACTCAAAGTCCCCATAAGCTTGCCGGTACAAGAGGGGAACAAAAATGTTATGATTCTGGCCAAAAAATTCAAACCCACGCACTCACAACTTACCTTGCTAAATAGGGGACTCACCTTCATCCCCACCAGGGGAATCAACCGGAACATCAAAGAACAGGCGAAATGGGACATCCAACAGTATCACAGGAGACTGAAGTTGGCCGTCTATTTCAGAGGCAGGGGAAATCAGAAACCGCCACCTTTCACTCCCGAATCTGACTGGACTCCACCCAAGGGCACACTGCCACCTGAATCACTGCCCTTCTGCAGCTGATAAGGATCATTTCGATCAGAGCTTCCAGATGTGCCGGGTCAAGCACAACCTCTGCGCAGATGAAGCCCAGGCCTTAGAAGAGCTCAGAGACAATAAACACATAGTTATCAACCAGCCGATAAGGGCATGTGATTGTGATCATGGACAGGGAACAGTACTTGTGGGAGGGATATAGACAGCTTAACAACAGAACCTACTACACCAAGCTGGACAGGCCCATCTATCCGGACACCATACCCCTGGTGGACAAAATAATTCACACCCTGCAAGAAAAAAATTTATTACGGTTAAACAGAAAAAATATTACTTACCGACACAGAACCTAGAGCGAGGTTATTTTATATGCTCCCCAAAATCCACAAGGATCCGGCAAAATGGAGCAAACCATTCGAAATTCCACCTGGCAGACCAATAGTCTCAGACTGCAGCAGCGAAACCTACCGCACTGCAGAATATTTGGACCACTTCCTCAATCCGCTCTCCACCATGCACCCCAGCTACATTAAGGACACTTACAGCTTCGTACAAACAGTGACGAGACTACAGGTTCCACAAGACGCCATGTTGTTTACAATGGACATTGACAACCTGTACACAAACATAGACATCAAAGAAGGCATACTAGCAGTCAAAAACTGTTTTCAAAGGAATCCAAACAAAAAGAGGCCTGACAAAGAGCTTCTACAGTTACTAGAGATTAACCTGACCAAAATGATTTGAGTTTAATGGGGAACACTTCCTACAAATAAAGGGCACAGCCATGGGAAAGAAATTCGCACCAGCATATGCCAACATTTTTATGGCAGAGTGGGAGACCGGAGCACTTGCTGGGTGCCACAAAAAGCCTCTCCACTATTTCCGTTACCTGGACGACATCTGGGGTGTGTGGACCCACTCACAGCAGGATTTTGAAGAGTTTTTGCACACGCTTAACCATCACAACAGCTCCATCACACTAAAATCAACCACCAACCACACAACAGTAGACTTTCTGGACACAACTACGTTCAAAGGAAAAGACTTCAACAAGACAAACCGACTCGACACTAAGGTTTTTTTTAAAGACACCGACACACATGCTCTGCTCCACAGAACTAGCTTCCATCCCAGACACACATACGCGGGATTAATCAAATCACAGCTGCTTAGATTTAGAAGAATATGTAGTCACTGGGAGGACTTTATGGTGGCAACGAGAACTCTGTTTACGGCGCTGAGGAATAGAGGTTCCTCGATCCTTCCTCAGAAGGTGCTTTAAGACCTTTGAGCAGATGAAACCGCTCACAGACTCCAGAATCCTCCCGTTTGTCACTACATACTCTCCTTCCACTCAAACTGGTCAGACAGGTCAAGACAAATTTCACACGCACAATCTTACACACGGCCATTCTCCCAGAGCACAGGATTATAGCAGCATTCAGAAAAAACAGAAATTTGCATGATTACTTGGTGAGAGCTAAAATCAGGCCACTGCAGGCCACAACGGAAAAAGGATATGTTAGTTTTTTTAAACAAAAGGAGTGGGTCCACAGTACAGACAGGAACACAGTTTATAAGGTGGAGGTGAGAGGCAATCCTCGTAGTAGGAACTGTGTCTATTTGGTCATATGCACGTCCTGTGGAGTACAGTATGTTGGGGAGACATGTAACACGCTGCTCACCAGATTCACCCAACACAGACACAACATACTGAAACAAAAAAAGACCCACACCCACTTCGTCCAACATTTTCTACGCCACGGATGGGATGCTGTAAAGGCCACAGTTTTACAGGCCAATCCCAGGTGGTCACAGAGTCAGAGGCGTAAGGCGGAGAGGGTGTGGATCCACAAATTGGACACACAATTCCCTCGGGGCCTGAATGAGAATAGCAGGGCCTTCACTGGGCATGGGGATGGCCTGTGCATGGACTTCTGTCGCCGGCTCTTGGCGATGGAATTCCTTTCCCTCTCCCTAAAACCAGCCCGTGCCTCCCCTGCTCACATGTGAGTCCGCGGGATCTCCTGGGGCACCTGTAGAGAAGAAAAAGAACAAACAAAAATTTGTCATAACACAATAACAGAAGGAAATATGCGAATGGAATTAATTCATTACACAGAGAATATCTAATTTTGGTACAAAAACAGTGCAGAAAAAATCAAAAAACTGACACCGGCCCTGTCATTTTCCACTAACCCTAACCACCAAGGGGGGCTTTGCCTGACCCTAAAAAGACCCAGGGATTATTGCCTAACCCTAAAAAGACACAGGGACTATTCCCTAACCTTAAAAAGACCCAGGGGCCACTTGCTGAAGCTGAAGTACAACACAGGACCAAATCAAATAAAATTTTCTGAATTCATTCATAAAAATTTGACCTTTTTTTTGGAAAAAAAACAGCTCATGAGAGGAGAAAATACCTGTATAGAATGGGAATTCTCCTTGGAAAACACAGACTGAAAGGATAAGTATTACAAACCTTTATACATTACAATAGAACATCAAATACAATGTGCTATAAAGAACACAATGCTTTGGACAAATGAACTCTATTAAAGTCAAAAAACGAATTAGACCCCCTTTTTTTTTTTTTTTTTTTTTTTTTTTTTTTTTTTTTTTTAAGGAAAGTCAATTTACATGATATCAAACTGGGTACAAAATTGATTAAAATCCATTGATCTACTAATTCTACTTTAAATTAAATTAAAAATTTGCCTAAAATTCATAAAATCCCAAGGATTTTAATCAATAGTCGCATTCCTGTAGTTATTTTCAACTTCAAAACAAAACATGGGTCCTAAGTGAACCTTTGTGATTGTTTTGCCTCTCAAACCAAAACGGAGACGGATAAATGAATCTGTCGCTCACCGTAGCAAGTGGGCGGGGCCAGGTGCGGCACTCACAGCACTCAGCTCGGACACACACGCGCTGCTGCACTCGCTCACTCGCTCAGACAGAGAGCAGACATAGCGCTCTTCAACATCGAACACGGACTTTTTCTTACTTTTTTTCTCTCCACAAAAACATTTTTTTGAACAAGCTTGCCTGAAGAAGGTTCTTATAAGAACCGAAACGTTGCAATTTAAGCTTGTTCACCTGCATAGAGGCTTTCTACGGAGCAGCTCCGACATGAACAGATGGGAGGAGGAAGACGGCTGGACGGTGGTTGAACGAAGGCGCGGCCGCGGTAAGCAGCGCGACCAAACCTGGCGTCAGCTCCAGCCCCCTCGCTTCCAAGAGACAGTCTACCGCCGCTCCTATGCTTCTGCAACCAGAGCTGGCACACGTACGGGAAGTTACCCCCGACGCTACTACCGAGAGCCAGGCTACAAGCCGCAATTTTTTGATCGCCGGAACCGTAATGGTCCCGGCAATAACAATAAAAACTCACGTGTTAAACAACAAAATGTGTATAAAAAGTACTACAAACAGCAACACAATTCGACACATGAACAATATAAAAATACACAGCAACAAAGACCCAGATCCTCAGATCCGGATTTTGGATTAAAAGTTAGGATTATTTACACAGTGATTAAAATGGCTCATCACCTGAAAAACGTCTCAGCAGATGAGCCTCCACCCACCATAACCAGACTAATTCACAATCTCTCCACTGTCATCAAGCCGGCATCACCCAGAACCACCACACAGACACTTATAGAGGGAAATGCCAAAAACTGGGCATATACCACCATGCTGATCCTCCAAGAACATTACACACAAGTCATGGAGGCGGAAGTGGAGAAACTGACCAACTTGTGTTCCACTCACAGCTGGCACGATCCCTTTGAAGTGGCAAAATCCTGGGTGAGGAGAAACTTGGGTCGTCGTCTCAAGGATGAAACTCTGGACCAGGTCAAACTTGTCCTTGTGGTTCACTTGGACAAAGAGACCTCAAGTGAAAGGGGAGAAAGGGAGGAGGAGCAATGTGGACCACACGACTGCAGCCCGGATAAAACCGAGCACACTGTGCGGCCACGTAGCACAGTCTCAACACAGGTTCACAGTAGGGGACAACACACAGCGACTGCGTTCCCCATAGCCCCCACCCCCCCTCCTCCGACGGACATCACAACTACACGCACCTTGCAAAAGCGATCGCCAATCACACCACATCCTATCACCACTAGGACAACAGCCACAATGACACAGCAAGGGACAGACTGGTCACCACTGAGGAGTGAAGAGGAAACTGGGCAACTCAGCTCTCCCTCGCCTCCTGCTGGGGCCTGGGGACCTGCCTCGGAACCAGCTTCCCCCAAAGAACAGAGAGCGCCAAGAACATTCACCGCCACACACACAACCCTCCCGCAGTCCCCTCCTCCTCCCCCTTGGACTCCCTGTTTTACAAACTCACCTGACCACAGCTTGGACCTCTCAGGACATGAACTGGAAATGAAGCGGGATGGTCCTAGGATCAAATCAACAACCATGGGCCAACACATGCAGTGGGACTCTGGACAGACTCCAACTACAACTAAAAAACTGGAAAGAGCAGTCCAGAGCCAACTAGTGTTGAGTGATCCATCAAACCTAAAGCTCACACCACACATACCAACACGCAGACCCACCAGACATATTAACACTAATAACAAACTGCAGAACTGGAGTCCTCAGTGTGGGGAAAAAATGGCTTTTAATAGGGGACTCGAATTTGGCCAAACTGCCACCATTCAAAGTGCCGGACCTCCAGGTAGACAGCTACCCAGGGGCCACGTTCAGGCACGCTGAGGCCCTGATGAGCAAAGCCACCTGCTCCACCACGGTGGAGAAGGTGGGTACTGTCGTTTGGCATTAATAACAGGGCTCAAAAGGTCAAGCAAACCTCTACTAAACAGCTCCAAGCGGCAATCAGAGCCACAAAGCTTCGCTTTCCACAGGCTGAAGTCTGGGTCCCTCTGGTGAACTACTCCCCAGCGCTTCCCCTGAAAGAAAGAAAACACCTGCTGACATTAAATATGTATTTGACAAAAAATTGTCAGTACATACCTGAGCTGCCCAGGGCAAAGTTCAAAACAGGAGATGACAATATCCACTGGACTCCAGAAACGGCCCGCCAGATGCTGCAACATTGGTGTAACCACATAAACTCAAAGTCCCCATAAGCTTGCCGGTACAAGAGGGGAACAAAAATGTTATGATTCTGGCCAAAAAATTCAAACCCACGCACTCACAAACTTACCTTGCTAAATAGGGGACTCACCTTCATCCCCACCAGGGGAATCAACCGGAACATCAAAGAACAGGCGAAATGGGACATCCAACAGTATCACAGGAGACTGAAGTTGGCCGTCTATTTCAGAGGCAGGGGAAATCAGAAACCGCCACCTTTCACTCCCGAATCTGACTGGACTCCACCCAAGGGCACACTGCCACCTGAAATCACTGCCCTTACTGCAGCTGATAAGGATCATTTCGATCAGAGCTTCCAGATGTGCCGGGTCAAACACAACCTCTGCGCAGATGAAGCCCAGGCCTTAGAAGAGCTCAGAGACAATAAACACATAGTTATCAAACCAGCCGATAAGGGCAGTGTGATTGTGATCATGGACAGGGAACAGTACTTGTGGGAGGGATATAGACAGCTTAACAACAGAACCTACTACACCAAGCTGGACAGGCCATCTATCCGGACACCATACCCTGGTGGACAAAATAATTCACACCCTGCAAGAAAAGAAATTTATTACGGTTAAACAGAAAAAATATTTACTTACCGACACAGAACCTAGAGCGAGGTTATTTTATATGCTTCCCCAAAATCCACAAGGATCCGGCAAAATGGAGCAAACCATTCGAAATTCCACCTGGCAGACCAATAGTCTCAGACTGCAGCAGCGAAACCTACCGCACTGCAGAATATTTGGACCACTTCCTCAATCCGCTCTCCACCATGCACCCCAGCTACATTAAGGACACTTACAGCTTCGTACAAACAGTGACGAGACTACAGGTTCCACAAGACGCCATGTTGTTTACAATGGACATTGACAACCTGTACACAAACATAGACATCAAAGAAGGCATACTAGCAGTCAAAAACTGTTTTCAAAGGAATCCAAACAAAAAGAGGCCTGACAAAGAGCTTCTACAGTTACTAGAGATTCACCTGACCAAAAATGATTTTGAGTTTAATGGGGAACACTTCCTACAAATAAAGGGCACAGCCATGGGAAAGAAATTCGCACCAGCATATGCCAACAGTTTTTATGGCAGAGTGGGAGACCGGAGCACTTGCTGGGTGCCACAAAAAGCCTCTCCACTATTTCCGTTACCTGGGACGACATCTGGGGTGTGTGGACCCACTCACAGCAGGATTTTGAAGAGTTTTTGCACACGCTTAACCATCACAACAGCTCCATCACACTAAAATCAACCACCAACCACACAACAGTAGACTTTCTGGACACAACTACGTTCAAAGGAAAAGACTTCAACAAGACAAACCGACTCGACACTAAGGTTTTTTTAAAGACACCGACACACATGGTCTGCTCCACAGAACTAGCTTCCATCCCAGACACACATACGCGGGATTAATCAAATCACAGCTGCTTAGATTTAGAAGAATATGTAGTCACTGGGAGGACTTTATGGTGGCAACGAGAACTCTGTTTACGGCGCTGAGGAATAGAGGTTATCCTCGATCCTTCCTCAGAAGGTGCTTTAAGACCTTTGAGCAGATGAAACCGCTCACAGACTCCAGAATCCTCCCGTTTGTCACTACATACTCTCCTTCCACAGTCAACTGGTCAGACAGGTCAAGACAAATTTCACACGCACAATCTTACACACGGCCAGTTCTCCCAGAGCACAGGATTATAGCAGCATTCAGAAAAAACAGAAATTTGCATGATTACTTGGTGAGAGCTAAAATCAGGCCACTGCAGGCCACAACGGAAAAAGGATATGTTAGTTTTTTTTAAACAAAAGGAGTGGGTCCACAGTACAGACAGGAACACAGTTTATAAGGTGGAGGTGAGAGGCAATCCTCGTAGTAGGAACTGTGTCTATTTGGTCATATGCACGTCCTGTGGAGTACAGTATGTTGGGGAGACATGTAACACGCTGCTCACCAGATTCCACCCAACACAGACACAACATACTGAAACAAAAAAAGACCCACACCCACTTCGTCCAACATTTTCTACGCCACGGATGGGATGCTGTAAAGGCCACAGTTTTACAGGCCAATCCCAGGTGGTCACAGAGTCAGAGGCGTAAGGCGGAGAGGGGTGTGGATCCACAAATTGGACACACAATTTCCTCGGGGCCTGAATGAGAAATAGCAGGGCCTTCACTGGGCATGGGGATGGCCTGTGCATGGACTTCTGTCGCCGGCTCTTGGCGATGGAATTCCTTTCCCTCTCCCTAAACCAGCCCGTGCCTCCCCTGCTCACATGTGAGTCCGCGGGATCTCCTGGGGCACCTGTAGAGAAGAAAAAAGAACAAACAAAATTTGTCATAACACAATAACAGAAGGAAATATGCGAATGGAATTAATTCATTACACAGAGAATATCTAATTTTGGTACAAAAACAGTGCAGAAAAATCAAAAAACTGACACCTGGCCCTGTCATTTTCCACTAACCCTAACCACCAAGGGGGGCTTTGCCTGACCCTAAAAAGACCCAGGGATTATTGCCTAACCCTAAAAAGACACAGGGACTATTCCCTAACCTTAAAAAGACCCAGGGGCCACTTGCTGAAGCTGAAGTACAACACAGGACCAAATCAAATAAAATTTTCTGAATTCATTCATAAAAATTTGACCTTTTTTTTGGAAAAAAACAGCTCATGAGAGGAGAAAATAGCCTGTATAGAATGGGAATCTCCTTGGAAAACACAGACTGAAAGGATAAGTATTACAAACCCTTTATACATTACAATAGAACATCAAATACAATGTGCTATAAAGAACACAATGCTTTGGACAAATGAACTCTATTAAAGTCAAAAAACGAATTAGACCCCTTTTTTTTTTTTTTTTTTTTTAAGGAAAGTCAATTTACATGATATCAAACTGGGTACAAAATTGATTAAAATCCATTGATCTACTAATTCTACTTTAAATTAAATTAAAAAATTGCCTAAAATTCATAAAATCCCAAGGATTTTAATCAATAGTCGCATTCCTTGTAGTTATTTTCAACTTCAAAACAAACATGGGTCCTAAGTGAACCTTTGTGATTGTTTTGCCTCTCAAACCAAAACGGAGACGGATAAATGAATCTGTCGCTCACCGTAGCAAGTGGGCGGGGCCAGGTGCGGCACTCACAGCACTCAGCTCGGACACACACGCGCTGCTGCACTCGCTCACTCGCTCAGACAGAGAGCAGACATAGCGCTCTTCAACATCGAACACGGACTTTTTCTTACTTTTTTCTCTCCACAAAAACATTTTTTTGAACAAGCTTGCCTGAAGAAGGTTCTTATAAGAACCGAAACGTTGCAATTTAAGCTTGTTCACCTGCATAGAGGCTATCTACGGAAGCAGCTCCGACATGAACAGATGGGAGGAGGAAGACGGCTGGACGGTGGTTGAACGAAGGCGCGGCCGCGGTAAGCAGCGCGACCAAACCTGGCGTCAGCTCCAGCCCCCTCGCTTCAAGAGACAGTCTACCGCCGCTCCTATGCTTCTGCAACCAGAGCTGGCACACGTACGGGAAGTTACCCCCGACGCTACTACCGAGAGCCAGGCTACAAGCCGCAATTTTTTGATCGCCGGAACCGTAATGGTCCCGGCAATAACAATAAAAACTCACGTGTTAAACAACAAAACTGTGTATAAAAAGTACTACAAACAACAACACAATTCGACACATGAACAATATAAAAATACACAGCAACAAAGACCCAGATCCTCAGATCCGGATTTTGGATTAAAAGTTAGGATTATTTACACAGTGATTAAAATGGCTCATCACCTGAAAAAACGTCTCAGCAGATGAGCCTCCACCCACCATAACCAGACTAATTCACAATCTCTCCACTGTCATCAAGCCGACATCACCCAGAACCACCACACAGACACTTATAGAGGGAAATGCCAAAAACTGGGCATATACCACCATGCTGATCCTCCAAGAACATTACACACAAGTCATGGAGGCGGAAGTGGAGAAACTGACCAACTTGTGTTCCACTCACAGCTGGCACGATCCCTTTGAAGTGGCAAAATCCTGGGTGAGGAGAAACTTGGGTCGTCGTCTCAAGGATGAAACTCTGGACCAGGTCAAACTTGTCCTTGTGGTTCACTTGGACAAAGAGACCTCAAGTGAAAGGGGAGAAAGGGAGGAGGAGCAATGTGGACCACACGACTGCAGCCCGGATAAAACCGAGCACACTGTGCGGCCACGTAGCACAGTCTCAACACAGGTTCACAGTAGGGGACAAACACACAGCGACTGCGTTCCCCATAGCCCCCACCCCCCCTCCTCCGACGGACATCACAACTACACGCACCTTGCAAAAGCGATCGCCAATCATACCACATCCTATCACCACTAGGACAACAGCCACAATGACACAGCAAGGGACAGACTGGTCACCACTGAGGAGTGAAGAGGAAACTGGGCAACTCAGCTCTCCCTCGCCTCCTGCTGGGGCCTGGGGACCTGCCTCGGAACCAGCTTCCCCCAAAGAACAGAGAGCGCCAAGAACATTCACCGCCACACACACAACCCTCCCGCAGTCCCCTCCTCCTCCCCCTTGGACCCCCTGTTTACAAACTCCACCTGACCACAGCTTGGACCTCTCAGGACATGAACTGGAAATGAAGCGGGATGGTCCTAGGATCAAATCAACAACCATGGGCCAACACATGCAGTGGGACTCTGGACAGACTCCAACTACAACTAAAAAACTGGAAAGAGCAGTCCAGAGCCAACTAGTGTTGAGTGATCCATCAAACCTAAAGCTCACACCACACATACCAACACGCAGACCCACCAGACATATTAACACTAATAACAAACTGCAGAACTGGAGTCTCAGTGTGGGGAAAAAATGGCTTTTAATAGGGGACTCGAATTTGGCCAAACTGCCACCATTCAAAGTGCCGGACCTCCAGGTAGACAGCTACCCAGGGGCCACGTTCAGGCACGCTGAGGCCCTGATGAGCAAAGCCACCTGCTCCACCACGGTGGAGAAGGTGGTACTGTCGTTTGGCATTAATAACAGGGCTCAAAAGGTCAAGCAAACCTCTACTAAACAGCTCCAAGCGGCAATCAGAGCCACAAAGCTTCGCTTTCCACAGGCTGAAGTCTGGGTCCCTCTGGTGAACTACTCCCCAGCGCTTCCCCTGAAAGAAAGAAACAACCTGCTGACATTAAATATGTATTTGACAAAAAAATTGTCAGTACATACCTGAGCTGCCCAGGGCAAAGTTCAAAACAGGAGATGACAATATCCACTGGACTCCAGAAACGGCCCGCCAGATGCTGCAACATTGGTGTAACCACATAAACTCAAGTCCCCATAAGCTTGCCGGTACAAGAGGGGAACAAAAATGTTATGATTCTGGCCCAAAAAATTCAAACCCACGCACTCACAACTTACCTTGCTAAATAGGGGACTCACCTTCATCCCCACCAGGGGAATCAACCGGAACATCAAAGAACAGGCGAAATGGGACATCCAACAGTATCACAGGAGACTGAAGTTGGCCGTCTATTTCAGAGGCAGGGGAAATCAGAAACCGCCACCTTTCACTCCCGAATCTGACTGGACTCCACCCAAGGGCACACTGCCACCTTGAAATCACTGCCCTTACTGCAGCTGATAAGGATCATTTCGATCAGAGCTTCCAGATGTGCCGGGTCAAACACAACCTCTGCGCAGATGAAGCCCAGGCCTTAGAAGAGCTCAGAGACAATAAACACATAGTTATCAAACCAGCCGATAAGGGCAGTGTGATTGTGATCATGGACAGGGAACAGTACTTGTGGGAGGGATATAGACAGCTTAACAACAGAACCTACTACACCAAGCTGGACAGGCCCATCTATCCGGACACCATACCCCTGGTGGACAAAATAATTCACACCCTGCAAGAAAAGAAAATTTATTACGGTTAAACAGAAAAAATATTTACTTACCGACACAGAACCTAGAGCGAGGTTATTTTATATGCTCCCCAAAATCCACAAGGATCCGGCAAAATGGAGCAAACCATTCGAAATTCCACCTGGCAGACCAATAGTCTCAGACTGCAGCAGCGAAACCTACCGCACTGCAGAATATTGGACCACTTCCTCAATCCGCTCTCCACCATGCACCCCAGCTACATTAGGACACTTACAGCTTCGTACAAACAGTGACGAGACTACAGGTTCCACAAGACGCCATGTTGTTTACAATGGACATTGACAACCTGTACACAAACATAGACATCAAAGAAGGCATACTAGCAGTCAAAAACTGTTTTCAAAAGGAATCCAAACAAAAAGAGGCCTGACAAAAGAGCTTCTACAGTTACTAGAGATCAACCTGACCAAAAATGATTTTGAGTTTAATGGGGAACACTTCCTAACAAATAAAGGGCACAGCCATGGGAAAGAAATTCGCACCAGCATATGCCAACAGTTTTTATGGCAGAGTGGGAGACCGGAGCACTTGCTGGGTGCCACAAAAAGCTCTCTCCACTATTTCCGTTACCTGGACGACATCTGGGGTGTGTGGACCCACTCACAGCAGGATTTTGAAGAGTTTTGCACACGCTTAACCATCACAACAGCTCCATCACACTAAAATCAACCACCAAACCACACAACAGTAGACTTTCTGGACACAACTACGTTCAAAGGAAAAGACTTCAACAAGACAAACCGACTCGACACTAAGGTTTTTTTTAAAGACACCGACACACATGGTCTGCTCCACAGAACTAGCTTCCATCCCAGACACACATACGCGGGATTAATCAAATCACAGCTGCTTAGATTTAGAAGAATATGTAGTCACTGGGAGGACTTTATGGTGGCAACGAGAAACTCTGTTTACGGCGCTGAGGAATAGAGGTTATCCTCGATCCTTCCTCAGAAGGTGCTTTAAGACCTTTGAGCAGATGAAAACCGCTCACAGACTCCAGAATCCTCCCGTTTGTCACTACATACTCTCCTTCCACAGTCAAACTGGTCAGACAGGTCAAGACAAATTTCACACGCACAATCTTACACACGGCCATTCTCCCAGAGCACAGGATTATAGCAGCATTCAGAAAAAACAGAAATTTGCATGATTACTTGGTGAGAGCTAAAATCAGGCCACTGCAGGCCACAACGGAAAAAGGATATGTTAGTTTTTTTAAACAAAAGGAGTGGGTCCACAGTACAGACAGGAACACAGTTTATAAGGTGGAGGTGAGAGGCAATCCTCGTAGTAGGAACTGTGTCTATTTGGTCATATGCACGTCCTGTGGAGTACAGTATGTTGGGGAGACATGTAACACGCTGCTCACCAGATTCACCCAACACCGACACAACATACTGAAACAAAAAAAAGACCCACACCCACTTCGTCCAACATTTTTCTACGCCACGGATGGGATGCTGTAAAGGCCACAGTTTTACAGGCCAATCCCAGGTGGTCACAGAGTCAGAGGCGTAAGGCGGAGAGGGTGTGGATCCACAAATTGGACACACAATTTCCTCGGGGCCTGAATGAGAAATAGCAGGGCCTTCACTGGGCATGGGGATGGCCTGTGCATGGACTTCTGTCGCCGGCTCTTGGCGATGGAATTCCTTTCCCTCTCCCTACCCCAACAACCTCAGTTCATAATCTTACCTAAAGAGTTGACCAAACCTAGTCACCATTACAACCCAACCCATAGCTCTTTCTAAACTCAACCAATACAGGAACTAGTCTGAAACATCTAAGATCATGTGTACATTTAATTCTTATCTGTGCCTTTCCATATGTACCTCTATTACTCTTGCAAAGTGACTCAAGTATCAGGGAAACATGAGTGACATGCGTCGGCCCGGGCATTGCCGCTGGCTCTCCACACCAAACTGCCTAGTCCACGGACGAAAGCGGGGAGAGTCATCTGTGTCTATTTCAATACTCCTAACCCTTCCCTCTTGGGGTCTGGCGTGACCCCCACCTCCCTCCTCCCAACCTGCACGTTCGCTTTCCTCCTGGGGTCCGGCGTGACCCCCTCCTCCCTCCTCCTAACCTGCACGTTCTGTGTCCTCGTGGGGTCTGGCGTGACCCCCTCCTCCCTCCTCCCCAACCTGCACGTTCGCTTTCCTCCTGGGGTCTGGCGTGACCCCCACCTCCCTCCTCCCAACCTGCACGTTCGCTTTCCTCCTGGGGTCCGGCGTGACCCCCCTCCTCCCTCCTCCTAACCTGCACGTTCTGTGTCCTCGTGGGGTCCGGCGTGACCCCCTCCTCCCTCCTCCTAACCTGCACGTTCGCTTTCCTCCTGGGGTCTGGCGTGACCCCCACCTCCCTCCTCCCAACCTGCACGTTCGCTTTCCTCCTGGGGTCTGGCGTGACCCCCACCTCCCTCCTCCCAACCTGCACGTTCGCTTACCTCCTGGGGTCCGGCGTGACCCCCTCCTCCCTCCTCCTAACCTGCACGTTCTGTGTCCTCGTGGGGTCCGGCGTGACCCCCTCCCTCCCTCCTCCTAACCTGCACGTTCGCTTTTCCTTCTGGGGTCCGGCGTGACCCCCTCCTCCCTCCTCCCAACCTGCACGTTCGCTTTCCTCCTGGGGTCTGGCGTGACCCCCACCCTCCCTCCTCCCAACCTGCACGTTCGCTTTCCTCCTGGGGTCCGGCGTGACCCCGACCGCCACCCCCCCACTGCACATCCTCACCCACTTGTGGGGTCAGATGTAAAACCCTCCTCCGTTGCCCTCGTGGGGTCTAAAAATGAGAGCTGCGTGAGGGTTAATGGGGAACACTTCCTACAAATAAAGGGCACAGCCATGGGAAAGAAATTCGCACCAGCATATGCCAACATTTTTATGGCAGAGTGGGAGACCGGAGCACTTGCTGGGTGCCACAAAAAGCCTCTCCACTATTTCCGTTACCTGGACGACATCTGGGGTGTGTGGACCCACTCACAGCAGGATTTTGAAGAGTTTTTGCACACGCTTAACCATCACAACAGCTCCATCACACTAAAATCAACCACCAACCACACAACAGTAGACTTTCTGGACACAACTACGTTCAAAGGAAAAAGACTTCAACAAGACAAACCGACTCAATACTAAGGTTTTTTTTTAAAGACACCGACACACATGCTCTGCTCCACAGAACTAGCTTCCATCCCAGACACACATACGCGGGATTAATCAAATCACAGCTGCTTAGATTTAGAAGAATATGTAGTCACTGGGAGGACTTTATGGTGGCAACGAGAACTCTGTTTACGGCGCTGAGGAATAGAGGTTATCCTCGATCCTTCCTCAGAAGGTGCTTTAAGACCTTTGAGCAGATGAAACCGCTCACAGACTCCAGAATCCTCCCGTTTGTCACTTCATACTCTCCTTCCACGGTCAAACTGGTCAGACAGGTCAAGACAAATTTCACACGCACAATCTTACACACGGGCCATTCTCCCAGAGCACAGGATTATAGCAGCATTCAGAAAAAACAGAAATTTGCATGATTACTTGGTGAGAGCTAAAATCAGGCCACTGCAGGCCACAACGGAAAAAGGATATGTTAGTTTTTTTAAACAAAAGGAGTGGGTCCACAGTACAGACAGGAACACAGTTTATAAGGTGGAGGTGAGAGGCAATCCTCGTAGTAGGAACTGTGTCTATTTGGTCATATGCACGTCCTGTGGAGTACAGTATGTTGGGGAGACATGTAACACGCTGCTCACCAGATTCACCCAACACAGACACAACATACTGAAACAAAAAAAGACCCACACCCACTTCGTCCAACATTTTCTACGCCACGGATGGGATGCTGTAAAGGCCACAGTTTTACAGGCCAATCCCAGGTGGTCACAGAGTCAGAGGCGTAAGGCGGAGAGGGTGTGGATCCACAAATTGGACACACAATTTCCTCGGGGCCTGAATGAGAAATAGCAGGGCCTTCACTGGGCATGGGGATGGCCTGTGCATGGACTTCTGTCGCCGGCTCTTGGCGATGGAATTCCTTTCCCTCTCCCTAAACCAGCCCGTGCCTCCCCTGCTCACATGTGAGTCCGCGGGATCTCCTGGGGCACCTGTAGAGAAGAAAAAGAACAAACAAAAATTTGTCATAACACAATAACAGAAGGAAATATGCGAATGGAATTAATTCATTACACAGAGAATATCTAATTTTGGTACAAAAACAGTGCAGAAGAAAATCAAAAAACTGACACCTGGCCCTGTCATTTTCCACTAACCCTAACCACCAAGGGGGGCTTTGCCTGACCCTAAAAAGACCCAGGGATTATTGCCTAACCCTAAAAAGACACAGGGACTATTCCCTAACCTTAAAAAGACCCAGGGGCCACTTGCTGAAGCTGAAGTACAACACAGGACCAAATCAAATAAAATTTTCTGAATTCATTCATAAAAATTTGACCTTTTTTTTGGAAAAAAACAGCTCATGAGAGGAGAAAATAGCTGTATAGAATGGGAATTCTCCTTGGAAAACACAGACTGAAAGGATAAGTATTACAAACCTTTATACATTACAATAGAACATCAAATACAATGTGCTATAAAGAACACAATGCTTTGGACAAATGAACTCTATTAAAGTCAAAAAACGAATTAGACCCCTTTTTTTTTTTTTTTTTTTAAGGAAAGTCAATTTACATGATATCAAACTGGGTACAAAATTGATTAAAATCCATTGATCTACTAATTCTACTTTAAATTAAATTAAAAATTTGCCTAAAATTCATAAAATCCCAAGGATTTTAATCAATAGTCGCATTCCTGTAGTTATTTTCAACTTCAAAACAAAACATGGGTCCTAAGTGAACCTTTGTGATTGTTTTGCCTCTCAAACCAAAACGGAGACGGATAAATGAATCTGTCGCTCACCGTAGCAAGTGGGCGGGGCCAGGTGCGGCACTCACAGCACTCAGCTCGGACACACACGCGCTGCTGCACTCGCTCACTCGCTCAGACAGAGAGCAGACATAGCGCTCTTCAACATCGAACACGGACTTTTTCTTACTTTTTCTCTCCACAAAAACATTTTTTTGAACAAGCTTGCCTGAAGAAGGTTCTTATAAGAACCGAAACGTTGCAATTTAAGCTTGTTCACCTGCATAGAGGCTATCTACGGAGCAGCTCCGACATGAACAGATGGGAGGAGGAAGACGGCTGGACGGTGGTTGAACGAAGGCGCGGCCGCGGTAAGCAGCGCGACCAAACCTGGCGTCAGCTCCAGCCCCCTCGCTTCCAAGAGACAGTCTACCGCCGCTCCTATGCTTCTGCAACCAGAGCTGGCACACGTACGGGAAGTTACCCCCGACGCTACTACCGAGAGCCAGGCTACAAGCCGCAATTTTTTGATCGCCGGAACCGTAATGGTCCCGGCAATAACAATAAAAACTCACGTGTTAAACAACAAAACGTGTATAAAAAGTACTACAAACAACAACACAATTCGACACATGAACAATATAAAAATACACAGCAACAAAGACCCAGATCCTCAGATCCGGATTTTGGATTAAAAGTTAGGATTATTTACACAGTGATTAAAATGGCTCATCACCTGAAAAACGTCTCAGCAGATGAGCCTCCACCCACCATAACCAGACTAATTCACAATCTCTCCACTGTCATCAAGCCGGCATCACCCAGAACCACCACACAGACACTTATAGAGGGAAATGCCAAAAACTGGGCATATACCACCATGCTGATCCTCCAAGAACATTACACACAAGTCATGGAGGCGGAAGTGGAGAAACTGACCAACTTGTGTTCCACTCACAGCTGGCACGATCCCTTTGAAGTGGCAAAATCCTGGGTGAGGAGAAACTTGGGTCGTCGTCTCAAGGATGAAACTCTGGACCAGGTCAAACTTGTCCTTGTGGTTCACTTGGACAAAGAGACCTCAAGTGAAAGGGGAGAAAGGGAGGAGGAGCAATGTGGACCACACGACTGCAGCCCGGATAAAACCGAGCACACTGTGCGGCCACGTAGCACAGTCTCAACACAGGTTCACAGTAGGGGACAACACACAGCGACTGCGTTCCCCATAGCCCCCACCCCCCCTCCTCCGACGGACATCACAACTACACGCACCTTGCAAAAGCGATCGCCAATCATACCACATCCTATCACCACTAGGACAACAGCCACAATGACACAGCAAGGGACAGACTGGTCACCACTGAGGAGTGAAGAGGAAACTGGGCAACTCAGCTCTCCCTCGCCTCCTGCTGGGGCCTGGGGACCTGCCTCGGAACCAGCTTCCCCCAAAGAACAGAGAGCGCCAAGAACATTCACCGCCACACACACAACCCTCCCGCAGTCCCCTCCTCCTCCCCCTTGGACCCCCTGTTTTACAAACTCACCTGACCACAGCTTGGACCTCTCAGGACATGAACTGGAAATGAAGCGGGATGGTCCTAGGATCAAATCAACAACCATGGGCCAACACATGCAGTGGGACTCTGGACAGACTCCAACTACAACTAAAAAACTGGAAAGAGCAGTCCAGAGCCAACTAGTGTTGAGTGATCCATCAAACCTAAAGCTCACACCACACATACCAACACGCAGACCCACCAGACATATTAACACTAATAACAAACTGCAGAACTGGAGTCTCAGTGTGGGGAAAAAAATGGCTTTTAATAGGGGACTCGAATTTGGCCAAACTGCCACCATTCAAAGTGCCGGACCTCCAGGTAGACAGCTACCCAGGGGCCACGTTCAGGCACGCTGAGGCCCTGATGAGCAAAGCCACCTGCTCCACCACGGTGGAGAAGGTGGTACTGTCGTTTGGCATTAATAACAGGGCTCAAAAGGTCAAGCAAACCTCTACTAAACAGCTCCAAGCGGCAATCAGAGCCACAAAGCTTCGCTTTCCACAGGCTGAAGTCTGGGTCCCTCTGGTGAACTACTCCCCAGCGCTTCCCCTGAAAGAAAGAAACAACCTGCTGACATTAAATATGTATTTGACAAAAAATTGTCAGTACATACCTGAGCTGCCCAGGGCAAAGTTCAAAACAGGAGATGACAATATCCACTGGACTCCAGAAACGGCCCGCCAGATGCTGCAACATTGGTGTAACCACATAAACTCAAAGTCCCCATAAGCTTGCCGGTACAAGAGGGGAACAAAAATGTTATGATTCTGGCCAAAAAATTCAAACCCACGCACTCACAACTTACCTTGCTAAATAGGGGACTCACCTTCATCCCCACCAGGGGAATCAACCGGAACATCAAAGAACAGGCGAAATGGGACATCCAACAGTATCACAGGAGACTGAAGTTGGCCGTCTATTTCAGAGGCAGGGGAAATCAGAAACCGCCACCTTTCACTCCCGAATCTGACTGGACTCCACCCAAGGGCACACTGCCACCTGAAATCACTGCCCTTACTGCAGCTGATAAGGATCATTTCGATCAGAGCTTCCAGATGTGCCGGGTCAAACACAACCTCTGCGCAGATGAAGCCCAGGCCTTAGAAGAGCTCAGAGACAATAAACACATAGTTATCAAACCAGCCGATAAGGGCAGTGTGATTGTGATCATGGACAGGGAACAGTACTTGTGGGAGGGATATAGACAGCTTAACAACAGAACCTACTACACCAAGCTGGACAGGCCCATCTATCCGGACACCATACCCCTGGTGGACAAAATAATTCACACCCTGCAAGAAAAGAAATTTATTACGGTTAAACAGAAAAAATATTTACTTACCGACACAGAACCTAGAGCGAGGTTATTTTATATGCTCCCCAAAATCCACAAGGATCCGGCAAAATGGAGCAAACCATTCGAAATTCCACCTGGCAGACCAATAGTCTCAGACTGCAGCAGCGAAACCTACCGCACTGCAGAATATTTGGACCACTTCCTCAATCCGCTCTCCACCATGCACCCCAGCTACATTAAGGACACTTACAGCTTCGTACAAACAGTGACGAGACTACAGGTTCCACAAGACGCCATGTTGTTTACAATGGACATTGACAACCTGTACACAAACATAGACATCAAAGAAGGCATACTAGCAGTCAAAAACTGTTTTCAAAGGAATCCAAACAAAAAGAGGCCTGACAAAGAGCTTCTACAGTTACTAGAGATCAACCTGACCAAAAATGATTTTGAGTTTAATGGGGAACACTTCCTACAAATAAAGGGCACAGCCATGGGAAAGAAATTCGCACCAGCATATGCCAACGTTTTTATGGCAGAGTGGGAGACCGGAGCACTTGCTGGGTGCCACAAAAAGCCTCTCCACTATTTCCGTTACCTGGACGACATCTGGGGTGTGTGGACCCACTCACAGCAGGATTTTGAAGAGTTTTTGCACACGCTTAACCATCACAACAGCTCCATCACACTAAAATCAACCACCAACCACACAACAGTAGACTTTCTGGACACAACTACGTTCAAAGGAAAAGACTTCAACAAGACAAACCGACTCGACACTAAGGTTTTTTTTAAAGACACCGACACACATGGTCTGCTCCACAGAACTAGCTTCCATCCCAGACACACATACGCGGGATTAATCAAATCACAGCTGCTTAGATTTAGAAGAATATGTAGTCACTGGGAGGACTTTATGGTGGCAACGAGAACTCTGTTTACGGCGCTGAGGAATAGAGGTTATCCTCGATCCTTCCTCAGAAGGTGCTTTAAGACCTTTGAGCAGATGAAACCGCTCACAGACTCCAGAATCCTCCCGTTTGTCACTACATACTCTCCTTCCACAGTCAAACTGGTCAGACAGGTCAAGACAAATTTCACACGCACAATCTTACACACGGCCATTCTCCCAGAGCACAGGATTATAGCAGCATTCAGAAAAAACAGAAATTTGCATGATTACTTGGTGAGAGCTAAAATCAGGCCACTGCAGGCCACAACGGAAAAAGGATATGTTAGTTTTTTTAAACAAAAGGAGTGGGTCCACAGTACAGACAGGAACACAGTTTATAAGGTGGAGGTGAGAGGCAATCCTCGTAGTAGGAACTGTGTCTATTTGGTCATATGCACGTCCTGTGGAGTACAGTATGTTGGGGAGACATGTAACACGCTGCTCACCAGATTCACCCAACACAGACACAACATACTGAAACAAAAAAAGACCCACACCCACTTCGTCCAACATTTTCTACGCCACGGATGGGATGCTGTAAAGGCCACAGTTTTACAGGCCAATCCCAGGTGGTCACAGAGTCAGAGGCGTAAGGCGGAGAGGGTGTGGATCCACAAATTGGACACACAATTTCCTCGGGGCCTGAATGAGAAATAGCAGGGCCTTCACTGGGCATGGGGATGGCCTGTGCATGGACTTCTGTCGCCGGCTCTTGGCGATGGAATTCCTTTCCCTCTCCCTAAACCAGCCCGTGCCTCCCCTGCTCACATGTGAGTCCGCGGGATCTCCTGGGGCACCTGTAGAGAAGAAAAAGAACAAACAAAAATTTGTCATAACACAATAACAGAAGGAAATATGCGAATGGAATTAATTCATTACACAGAGAATATCTAATTTTGGTACAAAAACAGTGCAGAAGAAATCAAAAAACTGACACCTGGCCCTGTCATTTTCCACTAACCCTAACCACCAAGGGGGGCTTTGCCTGACCCTAAAAAGACCCAGGGATTATTGCCTAACCCTAAAAAGACACAGGGACTATTCCCTAACCTTAAAAAGACCCAGGGGCCACTTGCTGAAGCTGAAGTACAACACAGGACCAAATCAAATAAAATTTTCTGAATTCATTCATAAAAATTTGACCTTTTTTTTGGAAAAAAACAGCTCATGAGAGGAGAAAATAGCTGTATAGAATGGGAATTCTCCTTGGAAAACACAGACTGAAAGGATAAGTATTACAAACCTTTATACATTACAATAGAACATCAAATACAATGTGCTATAAAGAACACAATGCTTTGGACAAATGAACTCTATTAAAGTCAAAAAACGAATTAGACCCCTTTTTTTTTTTTTTTTTTTTAAGGAAAGTCAATTTACATGATATCAAACTGGGTACAAAATTGATTAAAATCCATTGATCTACTAATTCTACTTTAAATTAAATTAAAAATTTGCCTAAAATTCATAAAATCCCAAGGATTTTAATCAATAGTCGCATTCCTGTAGTTATTTTCAACTTCAAAACAAAACATGGGTCCTAAGTGAACCTTTGTGATTGTTTTGCCTCTCAAACCAAAACGGAGACGGATAAATGAATCTGTCGCTCACCGTAGCAAGTGGGCGGGGCCAGGTGCGGCACTCACAGCACTCAGCTCGGACACACACGCGCTGCTGCACTCGCTCACTCGCTCAGACAGAGAGCAGACATAGCGCTCTTCAACATCGAACACGGACTTTTTCTTACTTTTTTTCTCTCCACAAAAACATTTTTTTGAACAAGCTTGCCTGAAGAAGGTTCTTATAAGAACCGAAACGTTGCAATTTAAGCTTGTTCACCTGCATAGAGGCTTTCTACGGAGCAGCTCCGACATGAACAGATGGGAGGAGGAAGACGGCTGGACGGTGGTTGAACGAAGGCGCGGCCGCGGTAAGCAGCGCGACCAAACCTGGCGTCAGCTCCAGCCCCCTCGCTTCCAAGAGACAGTCTACCGCCGCTCCTATGCTTCTGCAACCAGAGCTGGCACACGTACGGGAAGTTACCCCCGACGCTACTACCGAGAGCCAGGCTACAAGCCGCAATTTTTTGATCGCCGGAACCGTAATGGTCCCGGCAATAACAATAAAAACTCACGTGTTAAACAACAAAACGTGTATAAAAAGTACTACAAACAACAACACAATTCGACACATGAACAATATAAAAATACACAGCAACAAAGACCCAGATCCTCAGATCCGGATTTTGGATTAAAAGTTAGGATTATTTACACAGTGATTAAAATGGCTCATCACCTGAAAAACGTCTCAGCAGATGAGCCTCCACCCACCATAACCAGACTAATTCACAATCTCTCCACTGTCATCAAGCCGACATCACCCAGAACCACCACACAGACACTTATAGAGGGAAATGCCAAAAACTGGGCATATACCACCATGCTGATCCTCCAAGAACATTACACACAAGTCATGGAGGCGGAAGTGGAGAAACTGACCAACTTGTGTTCCACTCACAGCTGGCACGATCCCTTTGAAGTGGCAAAATCCTGGGTGAGGAGAAACTTGGGTCGTCGTCTCAAGGATGAAACTCTGGACCAGGTCAAACTTGTCCTTGTGGTTCACTTGGACAAAGAGACCTCAAGTGAAAGGGGAGAAAGGGAGGAGGAGCAATGTGGACCACACGACTGCAGCCCGGATAAAACCGAGCACACTGTGCGGCCACGTAGCACAGTCTCAACACAGGTTCACAGTAGGGGACAACACACAGCGACTGCGTTCCCCATAGCCCCCACCCCCCCCTCCTCCGACGGACATCACAACTACACGCACCTTGCAAAAGCGATCGCCAATCATACCACATCCTATCACCACTAGGACAACAGCCACAATGACACAGCAAGGGACAGACTGGTCACCACTGAGGAGTGAAGAGGAAACTGGGCAACTCAGCTCTCCCTCGCCTCCTGCTGGGGCCTGGGGACCTGCCTCGGAACCAGCTTCCCCCAAAGAACAGAGAGCGCCAAGAACATTCACCGCCACACACACAACCCTCCCGCAGTCCCCTCCTCCTCCCCCTTGGACCCCCTGTTTTACAAACTCACCTGACCACAGCTTGGACCTCTCAGGACATGAACTGGAAATGAAGCGGGATGGTCCTAGGATCAAATCAACAACCATGGGCCAACACATGCAGTGGGACTCTGGACAGACTCCAACTACAACTAAAAAACTGGAAAGAGCAGTCCAGAGCCAACTAGTGTTGAGTGATCCATCAAACCTAAAGCTCACACCACACATACCAACACGCAGACCCACCAGACATATTAACACTAATAACAAACTGCAGAACTGGAGTCTCAGTGTGGGGAAAAAATGGCTTTTAATAGGGGACTCGAATTTGGCCAAACTGCCACCATTCAAAGTGCCGGACCTCCAGGTAGACAGCTACCCAGGGGCCACGTTCAGGCACGCTGAGGCCCTGATGAGCAAAGCCACCTGCTCCACCACGGTGGAGAAGGTGGTACTGTCGTTTGGCATTAATAACAGGGCTCAAAAGGTCAAGCAAACCTCTACTAAACAGCTCCAAGCGGCAATCAGAGCCACAAAGCTTCGCTTTCCACAGGCTGAAGTCTGGGTCCCTCTGGTGAACTACTCCCCAGCGCTTCCCCTGAAAGAAAGAAACAACCTGCTGACATTAAATATGTATTTGACAAAAAATTGTCAGTACATACCTGAGCTGCCCAGGGCAAAGTTCAAAACAGGAGATGACAATATCCACTGGACTCCAGAAACGGCCCGCCAGATGCTGCAACATTGGTGTAACCACATAAACTCAAAGTCCCCATAAGCTTGCCGGTACAAGAGGGGAACAAAAATGTTATGATTCTGGCCAAAAAATTCAAACCCACGCACTCACAACTTACCTTGCTAAATAGGGGACTCACCTTCATCCCCACCAGGGGAATCAACCGGAACATCAAAGAACAGGCGAAATGGGACATCCAACAGTATCACAGGAGACTGAAGTTGGCCGTCTATTTCAGAGGCAGGGGAAATCAGAAACCGCCACCTTTCACTCCCGAATCTGACTGGACTCCACCCAAGGGCACACTGCCACCTGAAATCACTGCCCTTACTGCAGCTGATAAGGATCATTTCGATCAGAGCTTCCAGATGTGCCGGGTCAAACACAACCTCTGCGCAGATGAAGCCCAGGCCTTAGAAGAGCTCAGAGACAATAAACACATAGTTATCAAACCAGCCGATAAGGGCAGTGTGATTGTGATCATGGACAGGGAACAGTACTTGTGGGAGGGATATAGACAGCTTAACAACAGAACCTACTACACCAAGCTGGACAGGCCCATCTATCCGGACACCATACCCCTGGTGGACAAAATAATTCACACCCTGCAAGAAAAGAAATTTATTACGGTTAAACAGAAAAAATATTTACTTACCGACACAGAACCTAGAGCGAGGTTATTTTATATGCTCCCCAAAATCCACAAGGATCCGGCAAAATGGAGCAAACCATTCGAAATTCCACCTGGCAGACCAATAGTCTCAGACTGCAGCAGCGAAACCTACCGCACTGCAGAATATTTGGACCACTTCCTCAATCCGCTCTCCACCATGCACCCCAGCTACATTAAGGACACTTACAGCTTCGTACAAACAGTGACGAGACTACAGGTTCCACAAGACGCCATGTTGTTTACAATGGACATTGACAACCTGTACACAAACATAGACATCAAAGAAGGCATACTAGCAGTCAAAAACTGTTTTCAAAGGAATCCAAACAAAAAGAGGCCTGACAAAGAGCTTCTACAGTTACTAGAGATCAACCTGACCAAAAATGATTTTGAGTTTAATGGGGAACACTTCCTACAAATAAAGGGCACAGCCATGGGAAAGAAATTCGCACCAGCATATGCCAACGTTTTTATGGCAGAGTGGGAGACCGGAGCACTTGCTGGGTGCCACAAAAAGCCTCTCCACTATTTCCGTTACCTGGACGACATCTGGGGTGTGTGGACCCACTCACAGCAGGATTTTGAAGAGTTTTTGCACACGCTTAACCATCACAACAGCTCCATCACACTAAAATCAACCACCAACCACACAACAGTAGACTTTCTGGACACAACTACGTTCAAAGGAAAAGACTTCAACAAGACAAACCGACTCGACACTAAGGTTTTTTTTAAAGACACCGACACACATGGTCTGCTCCACAGAACTAGCTTCCATCCCAGACACACATACGCGGGATTAATCAAATCACAGCTGCTTAGATTTAGAAGAATATGTAGTCACTGGGAGGACTTTATGGTGGCAACGAGAACTCTGTTTACGGCGCTGAGGAATAGAGGTTATCCTCGATCCTTCCTCAGAAGGTGCTTTAAGACCTTTGAGCAGATGAAACCGCTCACAGACTCCAGAATCCTCCCGTTTGTCACTACATACTCTCCTTCCACAGTCAAACTGGTCAGACAGGTCAAGACAAATTTCACACGCACAATCTTACACACGGCCATTCTCCCAGAGCACAGGATTATAGCAGCATTCAGAAAAAACAGAAATTTGCATGATTACTTGGTGAGAGCTAAAATCAGGCCACTGCAGGCCACAACGGAAAAAGGATATGTTAGTTTTTTTAAACAAAAGGAGTGGGTCCACAGTACAGACAGGAACACAGTTTATAAGGTGGAGGTGAGAGGCAATCCTCGTAGTAGGAACTGTGTCTATTTGGTCATATGCACGTCCTGTGGAGTACAGTATGTTGGGGAGACATGTAACACGCTGCTCACCAGATTCACCCAACACAGACACAACATACTGAAACAAAAAAAGACCCACACCCACTTCGTCCAACATTTTCTACGCCACGGATGGGATGCTGTAAAGGCCACAGTTTTACAGGCCAATCCCAGGTGGTCACAGAGTCAGAGGCGTAAGGCGGAGAGGGTGTGGATCCACAAATTGGACACACAATTTCCTCGGGGCCTGAATGAGAAATAGCAGGGCCTTCACTGGGCATGGGGATGGCCTGTGCATGGACTTCTGTCGCCGGCTCTTGGCGATGGAATTCCTTTCCCTCTCCCTACCCCAACAACCTCAGTTCATAATCTTACCTAAAGAGTTGACCAAACCTAGTCACCATTACAACCCAACCCATAGCTCTTTCTAAACTCAACCAATACAGGAACTAGTCTGAAACATCTAAGATCATGTGTACATTTAATTCTTATCTGTGCCTTTCCATATGTACCTCTATTACTCTTGCAAAGTGACTCAAGTATCAGGGAACATGAGTGACATGCGTCGGCCCGGGCATTGCCGCTGGCTCTCCACACCAAACTGCCTAGTCCACGGACGAAAGCGGGGAGAGTCATCTGTGTCTATTTCAATACTCCTAACCCTTCCCTCTTGGGGTCTGGCGTGACCCCCACCTCCCTCCTCCCAACCTGCACGTTCGCTTTCCTCCTGGGGTCCGGCGTGACCCCCTCCTCGCTCCTCCTAACCTGCACGTTCTGTGTCCTCGTGGGGTCTGGCGTGACCCCCTCCTCCCTCCTCCCAACCTGCACGTTCGCTTTCCTCCTGGGGTCTGGCGTGACCCCCACCTCCCTCCTCCCAACCTGCACGTTCGCTTTCCTCCTGGGGTCCGGCGTGACCCCCTCCTCCCTCCTCCTAACCTGCACGTTCTGTGTCCTCGTGGGGTCCGGCGTGACCCCCTCCTCCCTCCTCCTAACCTGCACGTTCGCTTTCCTCCTGGGGTCTGGCGTGACCCCCACCTCCCTCCTCCCACCCTGCACGTTCGCTTTCCTCCTGGGGTCTGGCGTGACCCCCACCTCCCTCCTCCCAACCTGCACGTTCGCTTACCTCCTGGGGTCCGGCGTGACCCCCTCCTCCCTCCTCCTAACCTGCACGTTCTGTGTCCTCGTGGGGTCCGGCGTGACCCCCTCCTCCCTCCTCCTAACCTGCACGTTCGCTTTCCTCCTGGGGTCCGGCGTGACCCCCTCCTCCCTCCTCCCAACCTGCACGTTCGCTTTCCTCCTGGGGTCTGGCGTGACCCCCACCTCCCTCCTCCCAACCTGCACGTTCGCTTTCCTCCTGGGGTCCGGCGTGACCCCGACCGCCACCCCCCACTGCACATCCTCACCCACTTGTGGGGTCAGATGTAAAACCCTCCTCCGTTGCCCTCGTGGGGTCTAAAAATGAGAGCTGCGTGAGGGTTAATGGGGAACACTTCCTACAAATAAAGGGCACAGCCATGGGAAAGAAATTCGCACCAGCATATGCCAACATTTTTATGGCAGAGTGGGAGACCGGAGCACTTGCTGGGTGCCACAAAAAGCCTCTCCACTATTTCCGTTACCTGGACGACATCTGGGGTGTGTGGACCCACTCACAGCAGGATTTTGAAGAGTTTTTGCACACGCTTAACCATCACAACAGCTCCATCACACTAAAATCAACCACCAACCACACAACAGTAGACTTTCTGGACACAACTACGTTCAAAGGAAAAGACTTCAACAAGACAAACCGACTCAATACTAAGGTTTTTTTTAAAGACACCGACACACATGCTCTGCTCCACAGAACAAGCTTCCATCCCAGACACACATACGTGGGATTAATCAAATCACAGCTGCTTAGATTTAGAAGAATATGTAGTCACTGGGAGGACTTTATGGTGGCAACGAGAACTCTGTTTACGGCGCTGAGGAATAGAGGTTATCCTCGATCCTTCCTCAGAAGGTGCTTTAAGACCTTTGAGCAGATGAAAACGCTCACAGACTCCAGAATCCTCCCGTTTGTCACTACATACTCTCCTTCCACGGTCAAACTGGTCAGACAGGTCAAGACAAATTTCACACGCACAATCTTACACACGGCCATTCTCCCAGAGCACAGGATTATAGCAGCATTCAGAAAAAACAGAAATTTGCAGGATTACTTGGTGAGAGCTAAAATCAGGCCACTGCAGGCCACAACGGAAAAAGGATATGTTAGTTTTTTTAAACAAAAGGAGTGGGTCCACAGTACAGACAGGAACACAGTTTATAAGGTGGAGGTGAGAGGCAATCCTCGTAGTAGGAACTGTGTCTATTTGGTCATATGCACGTCCTGTGGAGTACAGTATGTTGGGGAGACATGTAACACGCTGCTCACCAGATTCACCCAACACAGACACAACATACTGAAACAAAAAAAGACCCACACCCACTTCGTCCAACATTTTCTACGCCACGGATGGGATGCTGTAAAGGCCACAGTTTTACAGGCCAATCCCAGGGGGTCACAGAGTCAGAGGTGTAAGGCGGAGAGGGTGTGGATCCACAAATTGGACACACAATTTCCTCGGGGCCTGAATGAGAAATAGCAGGGCCTTCACTGGGCATGGGGATGGCCTGTGCATGGACTTCTGTCGCCGGCTCTTGGCGATGGAATTCCTTTCCCTCTCCCTACCCTAACAACCTCAGTTCATAATCTCACCTAAAGAGTTGACCAAACCTAGTCACCATTACAACCCAACCCATAGCTCTTTCTAAACTCAACCAATACAGGAACTAGTCTGAATCATCTAAGATCATGTGTACATTTAATTCTTATCTGTGCCTTTCCATATGTACCTCTATTACTCTTGCAAAGTGACTCAAGTATCAGGGAACATGAGTGACATGCGTCGGCCCGTGCATTGCTGCTGGCTCTCCACACCGAACTGCCTAGTCCACGGACGAAAGCGGGGAGAGTCATCTGTGTCTATTTCAATACCCCTAACCCTAAAGCAGAAAATATTGTGAATGAGCCACAAGGCTCAGGAAGACTGGACCGAGGTTCGCTATGGACGACAAGTGACCTTTGAGAACCCATGGTGGGGGGGCAGGAGGGGAGCAGGGGCAGGGGGGATGGACCGTGCAATGTCGGGACACTGGAAAGGGGATCCCTGTTTTCACCCTCCTCCTAACCCTTTTATATATGGTTTATTTATCCCTCACTTTTATTTTTTTCTAACCTTAAAACAATTGAAGTGTACCTAATCTTAACCATGTTTTTGGTTTCTAGTTCAACTTCATTTATTGCAATCAATTCTCATTTTTTCACACATATATAGCTTTCCTCTCAACCGCCTTGCACAGCTTGACCATAATTCCCACAATTACAAGACAACTGGGAGTCTACCTCAGCCAGTGCGGATAAATAAAATATGGTTCTTTCAACTCATATGACTCTGTTCCTAACCCTGAACAGGATCTTAGCACTGTGTTTTCTGGTTAGTTTGGGGCACACAACTCCATCAACAGATCAACACATGACTAACTATAAGAAAATTGTATGGGGAGAACTCATGTGCTTTCACGCGTTCACTGCCCATGCTTACTACCAGAATGCACTTCGGAAAATAAAGACAGTTTAATGTTACACACCTGTCTGAGTGGAAAGTCATATTTGGTTTTGTTGTGTTTTCTCTACAATTATATTTTAATTTTCAAAGTGCCTGTTGTTCTTATAGATTATTATTCATATTCTCATGGATCAGGGAAAGGTGTGCTTGTCGGGAGGGTACAGCAGAGGGAGACAGAGCTGTGATGGTGCAGCTCTCTGACTGAGGGATGCTCAGAAAGAGGAGGAGGAGGAGGAGGAGGTGACGCCAGTAGGAGCTGCAGTGATGCTAACAGCCCAGACACACACAGGAGCTAATGATCACACACACACACAGACAGGCACAGATCAAGACAGAGGAAACAGTGAGTTAGGAGGAATTTTACTGCACACACACACACAGTGATCGCTGGCGCAAAAACTGAGCTGCAGTGACGTTAGCTGCTTTTAGCATAAGGAGGCTAACCCTCCCACACACACACACATATAAAACGATGCAGAGGGTTACTATTGGACGGTGAGTGATTTATATTTGTGTGTGTGTGTGTGTGTGTGTGTGTGTGTGTGTGTGTGTGTGTGTGTGTGTGTGTGTGTGTGAGGAGTTACAACTTGGGGGCTCAATGATGACAGCTGGAATGATGCTGTTACCATAGAAACAGCCATGTTTTCATACTGAGTCTGTCATTTTACCTTCAAAATACAGGAAACTACACTTACTACTAATACCGCTAATTCTACCACAATTACTGATTCTGCTACTGATACAGTACTTTTGAAACTACTACTGCTGATATTAGGAGTAACTGTGGTTGTTCACCAATCAAACAGATCAGCGATGTGCAATTCTGATCACAACTGTGTGTAAAATGAGTGACCCAACTAGAGCCAAAATTCAGTTTAAATAACTTTGAGAAATAATGTTGCCTGTTGATGGGAATGTTCTTCTTTCAATGTGCCAGATGCCAAAGCCATCAAACTTCAGATTGACACATAACTTTCTGGGGGACTCAACCAGGCGCCAGTGGTGATGTCAAAAAAAGGAGCAGGGATACGAGGGAAAGGGGAGCGACCAGATGCCATGGCAACCCTTCAAGCAGCCAATGAGGAGTTGAGAGCCAAGCTTACTGACATCCAAATTGAACTACAACAAGAGAAGAACAAGGTAAGAACTACAGGTACCACACAGGTACAGAGAGTAGCCAGCTATTTTCTGACTCACTAGGTGTTATCTCCAGGTCAGTCGCCTGGAGAGGGAGAAGAGCCAGGAGCTGAAGGCAGAACACCACCGGGCAACAGTAGCTGCCACAGAGCTGAAGACTAAACTTCATGAGGAGAAGCAAAGGGAGCTGTCTCTCACCAGGGAGACCTTACTACGGCAACACGAGATGGAGCTGATGAGGGTTATCAAGATCAAAGACGGGGAGATTCAGCGGGTTAATGGGCTAGTCCAGAGTCTGCGGGATGGGTCCACTGACAAGGTGCGACATGCACAGTCTGTCCATCTTCAGAGAGCCGCTGTTTATTCTTGGCCTTCCAGGATTCCTGCAGAATTACGAACATGGTCATACAGTGGAAGCAGTATAGGCCCCTGACATTGATCTGTGCAGCTGAGGAGCCAGGGTTGGGCATGAGTCGATTCATTAGTATTATCTTAGTAACAGTCCTGTTGTGTTACAGGTGAGGAGCACCTTAATGGCAGAGTTGGAGGAGGCCAGGAGGAACTGGGAAGCAGAGCGCTGTCGCTTACAGCAAGAGGTCCAGGAGCTGCGAGCAGCAAAGAGGTGTGCTGAGGAGGCTCTTAGCTCAGCTCAGCAGGCCTGCCAGGCTCGAGCTGCTGAACTCAGATCAGCTCATCACCAACACCAAGAAGAGCTGAACAGGACCAAGCGCGAATGCGAGAGGGAGATCCGTCGCCTGGTATGAAACTGGCAGCTTTTCACTTTACACGTGCAAGACTAACAATACACATAGTGTCCAGGACATGGCCACTACAGTATGTGGTGAATAGATTAATCAGAAATAACCTGCAGAATTTAGGAAACCTCTGGTCAGTCCTGGATCTGTGCATATTGGTTTCGTCAACATCAATAATAATTATCTGTCAAACTCTGGACTCCTATCTGTTAGTCTACAAACACTGAGGATGAGGGTCAGCAGTTCCATTACTGCAGTCCTCTATGTGCCACAGGGTTAGTGGCTCAACTCCTGGTTCCTTCAGCTTGCAGTACATGTCACACTGACATTTAACATAAAGCAAGCTTTTAGGTCAGAAGTTCTCCCAAAGGGATCAATGCAGTAGTTACAGTAATAAAGGGTTATCTTAGCATGAAGGACAGGATTTTATAATAATACAATATTTGAAATACACAACAGATAAGCATTATTCCTGATGTGAACACAGGGGGAAACGGGGAGTGGGCTTCATAGCCTGGTACTACACACAGAACACACAGAGACTGGTACCAGCCGAACACATATTGTATTTACTGAATGAACAGAGACTCGGTTCACTGACAAAGAAACTGTTGCAGCCTTTTAAAAGTGCCCTTAACCCTAACCCTAATGTCAAACTACTGAATCACAAAATAGCTACATTCAGTAACAAAGTAAAAAAACACATAGAAAGATTCACATCTGCCGAGAGAAACACAAGTATTAAATGCTGTTATGTCCACATAACACTAGAGCATATGGAAACTAATGCTGCTCACAGAAACCATAGAGGGTATGTTAAGCTGGGTCATTGAGTTTGACTTGGACTGATGGAGTTTATTTCATTTTAAACTCATTGGGCATTTATTAAATCATGTGTGCCGCTTTGTCAGTCAACAGCCCCATGTTACTAATGATTAAAAATTGACAGTTGACAGTGTAACAGATTCCTATCGGTTATTTTGGTGAAAGAGTGAGAAAACATGTCTTTTCAGAGAGATGACAGTAAACAAAAGTGGTTTGTACAGTTTTGGGCCATCACATACGAATCTGCCAACCAAAGTGGGTTAGGCTCAGTCATTCGCTCCTTCATCTACGCAGCTTGTTTTAGTGATGGAATCAAGTCTCGAGAAGGTCGTCCAGTACAAAAACACACACCTCCAATGTAAGTGGTGGTGAAAAGTGGTGATAAGTGAAATTGTTGCAATGTCCTTAAATGTGTGAACCATCAGAAAGCTTTGATGTGTGTGCTGGTGCTGTTGACTGAAGATGTTTTTTAACCACTGCACTGGACACAGTATGGTTCAAAACAGATATTTCTTGTGATTGTTACAAAACACAAAAAAGGAGGTGGCACTTTATCACCAGATTCATAAAAAAAGAAAAAGGCATGCTTTTTGTTCATCCTGAAGTAACACCAAAGTGAGAACTGATGCATTTTCCTTGTTACTGAGTTGTGCTCTGTTCCACAACGAACCAGAACAACCCATGAGTCCAGTTGTTTAGGTTGTAGGTTGATGTGTTTTGACACTAGAAGAGAGAGCTGCAGCCTCAGGCTTCTGACCTGCCCAGCTGACTAACCTGTCCCTCACCTAAAGCCTAACTTACCCATCTAGTTTTCTAACCCCACATTCTACCTATCTGTCTCTCACCTGTCTGTCTACCTGTCTACCTTGTGTGTCTGTGTGCAGATGGATGAGATAAAGCTGAAGGACAGAGCTGTCAGTGTTTTGGACAAAGCCCTGGGGCTGCAGGCTGGACATGCTCACCGCCTGCAGCTGCAGACTCAGGTGGCCGAGCAGCAAATCGCAGCCCTGAGAGATGCACAGAGGGCGGGGATAAACACTCCAGGCCACACCTCTAACCCCTCCCATAACTCTGTCACTCATCTTGTAAGATCTGCCTTCTCCTGCATGCTGTAACTCACCTATCTGTCCCACTTTGACTTCATCAAACAAACAACTTCACTCTCAGCCTTAATGTCAAAGGTGGAACTCTGATCTTTACGTTCTCACAATCCATCTGGACCTCACAGCTGAGAGGGTCATGTGACCAGCTTTTTTTTTATTTTCTCATCATCATCATCATCATCATCATCAGCAGCAGCAGCAGCAGAAGCAGCAGCAGGGGCCATGTTACTGAAATGTTTGCATTACATTAATGTTCAGTGTTTCTTTATATGTATTTTTTGTGCTTCTCAACCTCTTCTACCAGTAACATGATTTACCTTATGTTAGTAAGACTGGGTCAAAACTGCAACAGTCAGACATCAAGCTCAGTTGTTCTGTATAGCACCAATTCATTCATTTTATGATTTAAACCTTATACAACAGGAAAATACAACAAATCCCAGTGCAAAGCCCCAAGAGATGGCGAGACAGTGTTTAGCAGCTAATGAAAAGACAGAAGCATCTGTTGACTGCTGTCATATACTGAATGATACAGCAGCTAAAGGTTTAAAGACGGGGAAGCTTAGTAATCGGCTAGCTGTGATTGAAACACACCCTTTGGCTAATTTAAAACTACAATGAGAAAATAATGCAGGACATTAACCTCTGTGTGTGTGTGTGTGTGTGTGTGTGTGTGTGTGTGTGTGTGTGTGTGTGTGTGTGTTATCAGGAGGACAGAGACACTCGCAGGTTTCACTTAAAAATTGCTGAGTACAGTTCCACTGTCAGGAAGCTGGAGGATCGAAACGCTCTGCTGTCTGAGGAGCGCAATGAGCTGGTAACAACTGAAACATATCCTTACACATGCCTCCAGTTCTGGGTAATACATGTTTTACATGTTTTATCTCTTGCTGTTTAAGCTAAAGCGTCTCAGAGAGACCGAGAGTCAGTTTCTTCCTCTTTTGGACAAAAACAAACGTCTGAGCAGGAAGAATGAGGAACTGGCACTCACGGTGCGTCGCCTCGATAACAAGCTTCGTTTTGTAACCCAAGAGAACCTGGAGATGGTAACTATGGTAACCTCTGACCCTGAAAACACAGCCACACAGTTTGAGAAAAGAATGTGTCCCAATCAAACTGTAGCGCAGGGGTGTCAAACTCAAATTAGTCCCTTGCTGCTTTTCCAATTCCCCCTTCCCCAGAGCCTGCTGATTACCTTGTTCAGGTGTGTTAAGACAATCAGCAGCTAGATAAGACAACTGGCCTGTTTAAGGTAATCAGCAGGAGAGTTGGAAAACCAGCAGGGACACCAGCCCTCGAGGACCACAGCTTGACACCCCTGGGCTAGAGTGAAGGACCCAAATGCACAGCACAAACTAAGAACAGCAGGCAAATGCATGGTCAGGCAGGCAATGGTCAGAAATAAAAAATCCAGCATAGGCAGTGGTACCGACAGGAAACAGGATCGTTTACTAAAAAACAGGTAGAGCGCTGGATAGTGGTGAGTACACGCAACAGTCGGGTAAAGCAAGGAGGTCAGTACTGGAGTATTAGTAACAGAATGACTGATTGAACAAAGATGGTGACATCACATGAGTAGAATGACTAGCAGGAACTAAATGGCAAAAATAGTGACTAACAGTACCAATTCATGACACAAACTAGGTTCAACTGCAGGTCTCCTGGCTTTTATTGTAAAACAACTACAGTGAGAGAAAGAAAACGTTCCACATCAGAAAGACTGACTCTGCCGCCTGAGACTTTTCATTGATTGTGTTGTTTTTTTCCTCTCCAGAGGAGACCAAGCTCATTAAATGACCTTGATCGAAGCCACTCTACCAGTTATCATGGTTACAGCCAGGACGAAAGAGAGATGGAGTTTCTGCGACTACAGGTGATGGAGCAGCAGCACATCATCGATGACCTGTCCAAGGTGCTACTAATACAGTACATATTATATAAAAATATTTCATTGTACTAGCACACTGTGTCTTTGATGAGCAGTATGGGTGAGCAGCCAGGAACATCTGCTAATACAAATCATCAGCTGCCACCTTTTAACAGTGGAGCACCATTAACGCCTGCCAGGGTGCCACCTGGAAGCAGCTGGGGGTCGCCATCTTTTCCCCACTGTAGCTCAGGCAGGTTTAGAGGAAGTTACTCAGTCCACAAGGCCAGTTCACTTCCATGTCATTGCATGCACCAACAACCAGCCTTGTTACTGACAGGTCTGGTGACCCAGCCTGGTACTGGACAGCAGGTGGTCGTCCACCCCCGTGGGTTTGGCTGTCTGGCAGCTCTCATCAGTGTTAATTGGGACAGTTATGCAGAACTACATATTTTATACATTTTGTTTTGTAGTTAGTATCCAGAAGATATGCTGCATAAATATTACTCCCCTCTGCCTCCAGCTTGTCAGTAATTACGGCTTCATTGAGTTCATATGTTCACATTCTCTTTCCAGTTGCCAGGTTGTCAGATATTCCTGTTAATTTATTCTGCATTTATTTCACCTTCTTTTCCCCATCCATCCATCCATCTATCCATTTTCAACCACTTTATCCGGGGCCGGGTCGCGGGGGTAGCAGTCTGAGCAGAGAGTTCCAGACTTCCTTCTCCCTGGACACTTCCTCCAGCTCTTCCGGTGGGACCCCAAGGTGTTCTCCAAGCCAGCCGAGAGACATAGTCTCTCCAGCATGTCCTGGGTCTTCCTCGGGGTCTCCTACCAGTGGGACATGCCCGGAACACCTCCCCAGGGAGGCGTCCAGGAGGCATCCGAACCACTGCCCGAGCCACCTCAATTGGCTCCTCTTGATATGGAGGAGCAGGGACTCTACTCCGAGCTCCTCCCGGTTGACAGAGCTCCTCACCTTATCTCTAAGGGAGCGCCCAGCCACCCTACGGAGGAAGCTCGTTTCGGCCGTTTGTGTCCGTGACCTTGCTCTTTCGGTCATGACCCAAAGCTCATAACCATGGGTGAGGGTAGGAATGTAGATTGACCAATAAATTGAAAGCTTTGCCTTTCGGCTCAGCTCCCTCTTCACCACGATGGACACCGACCGCAATACTGCAGCCGCCACACCGATCCGTCTGTCAATCTCACTCTTCTACTTGGGGCAGGAACTCTCCTCCAACCTGGAGAGGGCAAACCACCTTTTTCCAGTCGAGAACCATGGCCTCAGATTTGGAAGGAACTGATTCTCATCCCAGCTGCTTCACACTCAGCTGCAAACTGCACCAGCGCACGCTGAAGGTCCTGGCCTGATGAAGCCAACAGGACAACTTCATCTGCAAAAAGTAGAGATGCTATCTTGTGGTCCCCAAACCAGATGCCTCCAGCCCCTGGCTGTACAGAGACCGAACAGCCCTGACAGAGGGTTCAGCCAGGCGTTCCAAACAGACCCTCACAATACGTTTGGGCCTGCCAAGTCATTCCAGCCCCCTTCCCTGCCAGCGGATCTTACTCACCACTAGGTGGTGATCAGTTGAGAGCTCAGCCCCTCTCTTCACCCAAGTGTCCTAAACATATGGCCGAAGGTCAGGTGAAACAACTACAAAGTCTATCATTGACCTCCGGCCTAGGGTGTCCTGGTGCTATGTGCACCGATGGACACCCTTATGTTCAAACATGGTGTTTGTTATGGCCAAACTGTGCCTAGCACAGAGGTCCAATAACATAACACCATTCGGGTTCAGATCAGGGAGGCCGTTCCTCCCAATCACGCCTCTCCAGGTATCACTGTCGTTACCCACGTGGGTATTGAAATCTCCAAGAAAAACGATGGGGTCCACAAGTGGAGCACTTTCCAACACTCCCTCCAGAGACCCCAAGAAGGCTGGGTACTCCACACTACCATTTGGCCCGTAAGCACAAACGACAGTAAGTGACCTATCCCCCACCCTCTCGTCCAGTGGGGAAAACTTCAACATATGACGGCTAAGCTCGGGAGCTATGAGCAAGCCCACACCAGCCCACCGCCTCTCCCCGCAGGCAACTCTAGAGTAGAAGAGGGTCCAGCCCTTTCAAGGAGTTGGGCTGTGTGTGGCGGTGACCCCACTATTTCTAGTCGGTACCGCTCGACCTCCTGCACTAGCTCAGGCTCCTTCCCCCCCAGTGACGTAACATTTCATGTCCCAATAGCCAGATTGGTTATCTAGGGATTGGGTTGCCTAAGCTCCCCGCCGTCAACTGCTGCCCAATCCACTATGCACCGTCCCCCTATGGTTCCTCCTGCGGATGGTGGGTCTACCTGAGGACTCAGGCTGTGCCACCAGGCCACCAGGCGATCGCATACGAGCCCCAACCCCGGGCCTGGCTCCAGGGTGGGGCCCTGGCTGCGCCATAGCGGGCGACATCTCGGTCCTTGCTTGTCTTCCTTTTATAGTTTTCCCCAAACAGAATAGATTTTATTTGAAAGCTTGTTTCATTGTTGATACTGCAACATACTTACACGACTGTGATTTTGTTTTCAGGCTCTGGAGACAGCTGGTTACGTAAAGAACGTCATAGTAAGTACTGATGTCAACCAGGTGAGGTGTATGAAAGTCGAGTCTTGGTATCTGGACTTTGCTGTTCAAGGCAGAAATGTTTCACTACTCATCCAGTAGGTTCATCAGCTAAAAAGCTGCAATCCATTTGGCCATGGTCCCCTTCTGGGGACAGACAACAGGGAAGCGGGGAGGCAGGTTGTGTCTGAGGCCTCCGCTTCTTAAAGATGAGTACCTATCCTCTGACCCCCGTCCAAATCGACTTGTCCATATTGCTCTGTTCACACCCACTCACCCTCATCTTTAGCTATGATCCATCCAGTGCAGGTATGAAAATAAACCTGTCTGTAACACCTGTGGTCTCCAGTCAAAATATCACAGGCCCCATGAAACTACTGGGATGAATACTGAAAAGTTTCCACCTAAAAGGAAAGAAGTCCAGATATTACAACTCAACATCTCCTGTGATGCTCCACATTACATCAGTAGGAGACTTGAATTGTTGTCAAATCTGTCATATGTTTTTCACACATCTATGTGTGAACAGCTGTTGTTGTGTTCTCTGCAGGAGAGAGACATGTTATTGAGGTACAGACGCCAGGAGTCAGTAAGGAGGAAACGAACCTTCAGAGCCTGCAGAGTGAGTCTGTCTCACCTCACATTACTCCTGCAGCTATTTGTTAGTCCAGTATTAAGGAAACAAGCTACTTATTAGTTACTGCAGAATGTTCACTGGGGCACAAACATCTGAGCTACATACTGTAACATCACTGTTGCAGGGAATCAGTTCCCTTTGGAGAGTCCATGCTCTTTATTTACAAGTTACCTGTCACTAGTGCTACAGTCTGGTTTAGTTTGGACCTGATGTTAATGGACTATGCTTTGCTGTATTTGTAAGCAGGTCATAGAGACGTTTTATGGTTATGATGAAGAAGGCTCGGTGGACTCTGATGGATCCTCTTTGTCTTTTCACACTGACAAGACTCCAGACACTGAACCAGAGGAGGTAAAGCTCTGACTCCTCAACCTAATTTGCAGGACCCCTGGTTCCCCAACTGGTTGTTAGTCTCATAGGTTCCTGTTTTGTGGCTGTGTGCTTCAGGTGTGTGTGCGTGAGGAGACGGAGCTTCGGTACCGTCAGTTGACGCAGGAGTATCAGGCACTGCAGAGAGCATACGCTTTGCTGACAGAGACCAGTGGAGTAAACTATGATGCCGAGAAGGAGATCAAGGTGAACGGACCACTGAGACCAGCAAGTGGCTGGATCTGTTGTATGCAATTAATCACTACACCAACAGGTGGCTGGTTCTGTTGATTGTGTTTCAGACCAGAGAGCAGCTGCTCACTGAAATCAGCAGATACCAAAGCAAAGTCATAGATCTGGAGTCAGCGCTGACACAACAAGGAATGGTAACACATTTCTGTTCAGTAAGAAAACAGGTGCTAGGGAAAAGACACGATGAGACACATTCTAGCTCTCACACCCTGCAAGGTCAGAGACAGAAAAACTGCAGTTTTATGGTTAGGTTTCAAATTAAAAGAGGAAAACAGAACAATAAATATGGAGTCAAATTAGGGTCACATTAGACTTGTGCGTGAGTAAACCGATCTGAGCATGCATAACCAGATTTGTATTTGTAGACTCATACCATGTGCTATACCATGCTTACACTTATAATTTGGGGCGTTAACATACATAATATATATTTATATTTAATGAGCAGACAGACATGATGGCTCATATTTATGTGTATGAAGTGTGACGTTACTCTCGTGATTTGCTGGGATGATGCAGTTGCGTGAACGTGTTTCTATCATACGTCAATGTAGCATGTTAGTCGACAGGCTATTAGCAATGCCATGCTATGTTATGATGCAGCTGGAGTTAAGGTGGGTATGTTGCAGTAACGCTACCGTTGTGACTCTGTGTGACCGTTTATCAGACCACAATAAACACGTCTGCTTTAACAACCGTCAGCTGAGACCTGCACCGCTCTGACTCTGCTTCGCTTCGCCCACAGTTTACTTAGGTGCTGACAGCGCCTGCCGGCAGGTAACAGGTAAATCAGTGAAGGACAAGACGCTCCTGATCGTTCACAAAAAACAACACAAAACACAAGTTAAACGCTACTCTCCGTCCATAGATCACTCTGTCACGGAGAGCGCAGGCTCTAACAGATAGGTAACGTAAACCAAGGCATTGACAGGAACAGCTAACAAGATGTCACCCAGGTAAAACAACTCACCGGAAGTCGGTTGCCAGTTAACATGGTCGGTTACAGATCGGTTTACGCATGCACAGATTGGTTTACACACACACAGAATAAACAATGAGTGAATGATCTGTGTGTCAGTTATTTAGACCATCAGGGCTCAAACATCTGCAGATATTCTTTCTGAAAAGAAATCTGGGACTCTGAGTAAGAAAACATATCAGCCTAAGTCACATGTCTCCTTGACTACATTGACCTCCATGATAAAACTGTCATCACATCATGTCAGAGCATGGGGATCAAGTCAAACTCATACTAACCCTAATGCCCTGCATACAACATGCAACATACTCCACCTCCAACAAGCCTGGAGATAGGTGGGAATAGACAGGTGTGGGGACAAATGGTAGAACGTAGAACACCCATAGTAGTGAAGTACTGTAAAAGTCTAAAAGTCTGGTCGGACAATTCGGAGTTCCTACTTTGAGACACTGACCTGGGAATAGTTTAGGAAATAGCATCTGTTGGTTCTATGTGGACTAAAGACATAGAACCAACAGATGATCAGAATCTGATCTGAAACTAAACTGACTGTCTCTCTTTCCTAGGATGTGAAGTGGGTGGAGGAGAAGCAAGCACTGTATCAGAGAAACCAGGAGCTGGTGGAGAAGGTGAAGCACAGGTTTATATTTAACCCTGGACACATGGTGACACTCTTCACATTACTGGGCAAGCACAGCAGTTACTTGTAGAGAAACACCACGGGTTGGATCAGCATCTGAGGCAGAACTATATGAAGCTGAGGGCTGAAGAATCACTGGTCGCTGCTACCAATTCAAAATACAGAATTACAGATACAAGCTGCAACTATTTGAAAACCTTCTCCTAAAACGTCTTAATGCAGAATATCCCTCCATCGATCCAGGAGAAAACAGAGGAGTCAAGGTTCCCTCCACGAAATGATGGCAGTTTGTTCTGCATGTTCATGGTGACGCTGGTCTCTGGCAATGCTTCGGCTTTTAATGAAATGTGAACCTGTGGCTTAAGGTTCAAAGAAAGCGAACATTTGGGTTTTTTGGACCTAATCAGACGAAATGTTTAAAACCTGTTTCATTTGCTGGTCTCTGTTCTTTTTATTTTTGAAATGATGCAGGTGAGGCAGATGGAAGGAGAAGATCTGCGTCTGAGAAATGACATCCAGGACATCAGAGATCAGAACGAGTTGCTGGAGTTTAGAATATTAGAACTAGAGGTAAAAACACCCAGAGATGACCAGTTGACACAGTAATAGTCATGTCAACAACTTATTCTCTGTTTCCATGGAAACACTGTTTCGTGTTTAGGAAAGGGAGCGAAGGTCCCCTGCCATTAGCTTCCATCAAGTTCATTTTCCAGACGGCCTCAGTCCTCTGCAGATCTACTGTGAGGCAGAAGGAGTCACAGTAAGTCATACCTGCCTACACCTGTAACCTCACCTGAACACCTGAGTACCCTGTCCACTAGCCCCCAGTCTAATCATTTGTTTCACTAGGACATTGTAATCAGCGAGTTGATGAAGAAGCTTGACATTCTGGGCGATAACGCCGTAAGTGTATGTTGAATTTCTTTTGTACATGTTTCTGTCTCTTTTGATCTTCATCACCAGTTGCTTATTTTAAATGGATGCTAAAAAAACAGGGAAATCCGGTTTAACTAAACTAAACTAAGTTATTTTCGAGAGACAGAACTTTATGTCCACATGGAAAAAACACATTCTGTTGTTTTCGTTCCGATGACATAAATCTACCTTCAGTAGAGTCAATGAAATTTTCTCTAATTATTGTTCACTCCAAGCAGTTGAGGCAAACATCGGCCTACATTGAGCCTGGTTCTGGTACTGCTGGAGGTTTTCTTTTTTTATTTATTGATGGATCGGCTGCAATTGAAATCTTGTTTTGTGTGGGATTTGTTGGCTTTAGCTAAACCTTGTAAAGTGCATTGAGATAAGCTTTGTTGTGATTTAGTGTTATATAGTAAAAAACTGAACTGAAATGATACTAGTTGATGAGCCTGTAGTTGAGGAGCTTTTCATGTGTGCCTTCACAGAAATTCAAAGGCTGACTGATCTGTATAGTCTGCTGAACTGTCGTTTTAAAGTTAGGTTTTTCCTAGATGGTCTGTGTAGTCAACACAGATACATAAATCAAGCATAGTGGGTCATTAACATATAGTTGCCTCATTCTCTGTTGTCATTTCAGTGTGTTGAGGTAGCTGTGTCATTGTTGTTTTTCCACAGAACCTGTCCAATGAGGAGCAGGTGGTGGTAATACATGCCCGGACGGTGCTCACGCTGGCAGAGAAGGTAAAACAGATCCACCTGTGAGCCCTAACTCAGACCACTTCCTAAAGGAGGAAGTGAGTGTTGACTTATTTTGCCTTTCTGTCCAATCAGTGGTTGGAGTCCATTGAAGTGACAAAGTCGGCTCTACAACAGAAGATGTTGGACATTGAGAATGAAAAGGTAAAAAGCTGTGATGTGTTTTGCTGATATATTATATATATATATATATATATATATATATATATATATATATATATATATATATATACACACACACTCTATTCTCACCCTCCGTGGGTGGTCTCATCCACTTTCCAAGCTCGGGTCCTCTACCAGAGGCCGGGGAGCTTGAGGGTTCTGCGCAGTATCCTTGCTGTTCCTAGGACTGCACTTTTCTGGAATGAGATGTCGGATGTTTTTCCAGGGATCTGTTGTAGCCACTCCTCCAGTTTGGGGGTCACCACAGTCCAATCACCACAGGCACAACTGTGGCCTACACACACACACACACACACACACACACACACACACACACACACACACACACACACACACACACACACACACACACACACACACACACGTCCGAGTTAACATCAGCCCATAAACCATGAATCTGATTCTGTGTTTTAGGAGCTGTTCAGTAAACAGAAGTGTTACCTGGATGAGGAGCTGGACTTCAGGAAGCAGTCAATGGATCAGGCTCATAAGGTCTAAAACAATGAAAACAAGCAGAGAAAATAGTCAAATTTTTAATGTTTTATCATGTTACATGTTACATCAACACCATAATAAAAGCAAAGTTTATCCTTGTACAGAGGATCCTGGAGCTGGAGGCGATGTTGTTTGAGGCTCTGCAGCATGAGGAGGAATCCAGGATGGAGGGATTAAAGGTCGAGGAAGGTCGCCTCACCGAAACACTGACAGAGGATGAAAGGGAGGCTCTGAGGAAAGCCATGGATCAGTGGAAGCGAACAGTGATGTACGAGCTGAGAGAGAGGGATGCTCAGATCCTTCGAGACAGGATGGAGTTACTGCTGCTCACACAACAGGTTAAATATTCAGTGTCAACGTAAATAACCAAACATGAAAAACAGCCTTTGACTTAATACGTTTTCTCCAGAGAAACAAAGACCTGGAGGAGTTTATAGAAGCACAGAAACGACAGATTAAAGAGCTTGAAGAGAAGGTAAAGAAAGTCTGAGTTTGGTGCAATTGCCACAGCTCATTTCACTTTATGCTGTTTAACTCAAATTATCCTGTGACTCACTCACAACTCACTCTCCTGTTTTATTCTTTTTTTCCAGTTTCTATTCCTGTTCCTATTCTTCTCACTGGCATTTATTCTCTGGTCCTAACGACAAGTGGTAAGTAAGCACTACATACTGTATGGGGTCTGTAGGAGGCAAAGTAGGCCACAGGCTGCTCTCGGGATGGAGATCAAAACAATCACAACTCAAATCAACAGAACTAATATTAGTTCCTTTCCATGAGCTGTTCAAATGTATTATTCGCACAAAACCCAGCCCCAAGAACAACAAAGTAAATTGTGAGAAAAGACAAGTGAGAGATAAGCCCACATTCAAACCCCTATCAGACAATAAATTAAAAAAGAATTCTACAACTCCCAAAATAAATGCTCTTTAAAGTTACTGTCCAACTAAAACTGTCTTTAGAGAGGAATCTAAAGCCAATTTGCTCCTGGTAAGCTGCCACCGGGTCATCCAAAACGCTGGCTGACACCGGGTCAATGGGTCTTAGAACCAGAACCAGAAAAGTAGGATGTGACAATTGTTGGATGGGAAACTTTCTGAATAACAGTTAAGTAAACAGAAATCCAAGAAGCCCAGAACTGACTGGATTGTTCTGTTTTAGAAATACATTAATATTTTAAAAATACACAAGGGCTGATTTGTTATGATATTCATTGGGTTAAACTTTTTAGATCTGTATTTACACAGGCATCTTCATCTCAAACCACAGAAGCAATACTGACATTTCATCTTTTGTGCAGAGTCCAGCAGCTGCACACTCAGCAGGGTCAGCATAGTCTGGGCCAAACCTGACAGGAAGATTGTGGTTTGGAACCAGCAGCATCCCGGCTTCACTGCCCTACTGACCTGCCATCTGCTGCTGTCAGCCAATCAGAGCAAGGCCCAGCTGTCAGCTGTCAGTTTCCAGTAACAGCTGAACCAACTTTAAGCTAACTCCACCCAGTTAGCAAATCCACAACAGGATGTTCTTGGTTAGTCGCCTGAGAAATGGGTCCAGTGTCCTGCTGTGACCAAAGTGGTGCTGGACTGGACACAGTGTTAGTTGGACTTCTTCAACCCAGCTAAACTAGATTTTAAAATCTGTCCTGTTAATAGGATTTCTGTCGTTTTCCGAGCAGGGTTACATCCGTACTGAGGTGGTTTGAGCCAGTATCAGTGACTTAACCTGTTTGGGGGTTAACGATTAACAGAAGTTTAATAAAGAAACAGTGAAACAGTAGAAAGTGTTCTGCCTGACTGTTCTACCTGGAGACTGGGCCATCCAAGTTTGACATCAATGCAGTACAACGTCAGAATTCACAGACGATAGATGATTTCTCAGGCTGTATGAATTGACGCGTACTCTGACTTTGGAGACAGTAGACGTGTTCTCACATAAATAATGTTTAAGATTTATTTGGTTAAATGTCAGTCAATACTTGGTCTTCTCTTTCTTGTAGCCCATTTACAAAGGGTTCTTATGCACAAAACCAAGGTGTACGTACATCCTTATCTACGCAAACGTTCAGATGTATCATTAACTACAGTACGTGACCATAGAAATGTGCGTAGATCCACGGCAGTTCCCTGGCTGCATATATATATATATATATACATATATATATATAAAAGTACCAAGGGCTCAGAGAAGAACTGGAGAAGGTTTGGAAGGTGAAGGCCACAGTGGTGCCTGTGGTGATTGGGCCACTGACCCCCAAACTGGAGGAGTGGCTACAACAGATCTCTGGAGAAACATCTCATTCCAGATAAGTGCAGTCCTAGGAACAGCAAGGATACTGCGCAGAACCCTCAAGGTCCATGGCCTCTGGTAGAGGACCCGAGCTTGGAAAACGGAGACCACCCGCGGAGGATGATAATAGAGAAAACACACACACACACACACACACACACACACACACACACACACACACACACACACACACACACACACACACACACACACACACACACACACACACACACACACACACACACACACACACACACACACACACACACACACACACACGAACTGTGTCAAATACAGGACAAATAACAACCGTCACGCATCTTCATTATTTTTACTTTATTGCTTTGGGTGCTAAAACCACCATCCCTTAACAGTAACCAATCAGAGTTGCTTCACCCACAGTTTAATGTATATGACACAAAGTGATCACCGTGCAGATGCAGGCTGGGAAGCAACAAGCAGATCAGCTGGGTGATGTGAAGAACTTTTTCCCTGGTTCACTGACGAGACAACAGAGAAATCACAATCACCTGAGTCCAAAACATTTTATTCAATCCTCTGTGGTAGAATAAAATTAAGAACATGAAGATGAACCTCTGTCCTTACATGTTGAGTACAGTGTTGATCCTTCCTGTCCCAGGTCGTCTGCAGGTTTTTATGTAAGGGCTCAGCTCTGGAGATGTCAAAGGCTGAAACAAGCACGCTGGAACTGGAAAATAGAAGGTTTCTTTAGAAACGGTGAGCTCAGAAACTGCATAGGGAACCTGAAAATTTCCAGAACCCACAACTGAAGGTTTAACATTTAACTAATACTGTTTAATTAACTTGAATTACTACTATATCACTACAAAAAAACATTAGGAAACCATAAAGATTTTCCTTGCAGATACTGGACCTCTGTAGGTTTTTGGTTGCAGACTACTGGCTACCACTACCGACAGAATAATGTCTGCAGACCCACCGCGTCCGCCGTCCAGGTTGGTGGTTTTACAGGTGGAAGGTGACGTATGGTCTGTGGTAACCGTGAGGACGCGTCTCCATGAGTCTTCAGGGAGGGACAGAAGATGGCACATCACCTGAGAGCAGAGCAGGATGTGTAAAGAAGCACCTCAGGTGAAGCTGTTGGCCACAAGTCCATGGCCCACGGGGGAGCTGACCTTGAGCTGAACGTTGGTGTCTCGGAGGATAGTGGTTGGAGTCGGCTCAGACATCCCATAGCCCACAATAGTTGGAGCAAAGACACGGGCCAAATTACTCCGGTCCATTTGACAATGGGGGCTCCTCATCACCCTCAACGATGAAGACACATATTCATTTGGTTATTTGTTCCATATAAACGCTAGTCGTTCCTCACCTGTAGAAGTGCAGCATGAGGAAAGCCAGAGTATCTTTGTTGGCCTTGGGCAGCTCAGCTATGGCCTGATACATCTTGGCAGAGCGGTTATCATCATCATTCAGTTCTGAATCAGATGGGGAAAATGAGGACAGAACTGACACAACCGTGTTCATTTCAGTTTTAAGCCCTAAACTTTGAATTATACCCAAAGGATCAAAACACTGACATTGGTGCTGGTTTGAGATTTTCACATGGTGTTAACACTCAGAGCGCCATGTTTCAGGGTTCAAACCTGCAGCCTCCATAAACGTCTTGTGCAGTCGGAAAGGGATGATGGGCTCTTTTAGTTTCCTTAGGAAGTCTTTGAGACAGCCACACACCACATGGACGTCCTGCACGTTGCTGAGCAGGACAGGGTTTTTCCCCTGAATAAACTGATCTCTCAGCTCCTTCACCAGACGCTCCCCTCCAGGAATTCTATAGAGTCCTTTCTGCCAGGTCCAAACACAGTCATAAGTGCTTTATGATAACGACAACCAAGCCTTGAACGCATGAGGTCCAACTCACCTCTTGTAGCCCCCGCCTCTCAATCTCAGTAACACACTGCCGCACCAGAGCAGGAACACTGGGATGGGTGACAGGAGCAAGAGCCTCCAGTGAATCCTGCAGAGAATCAGCTTTTTTGAAAATCACGTGTGGACACGTTGCAGTGCAAGGGGCTCAGTCTGATGGATTCACACCTGAGGTGCTGTCACATGGCTGCTTTTCTCCATGGGCCAGCAGCTCTCGCTTAGTTTCTGCTGGCACTCTGGATGAGCTACAACGCGACAGTCCCTGCACTTGACCACTATCTTTCCAAAGCGAACTCTCTTCTTGCAGAGCAGGCACGTCTCTGGCATGATGACCTGGGGAGACACGGCCTCAGCGTCAGAGCTGTTGCTCAGCTCAGTCTGGGACCATCATCTTGAAACAATTGCTACCGTTTTAGAAACAAAGACATGTTTGCGGGACTCTGCTCTGCTGGGAGCAGGGACTGCAGCGAAGTCCTCCACCTTCACTTCCATCACGGAATCGTCACAGTGAGACCACACCGAGGTTTCATCTGCAGAACAGTAACAGGGTTGAAAGAAACTTTTAGCCAGAAATTTTATTTCAATCACTCAATTCACTCCTCCTTGAACCGACGCCTTATCGCCTAGGCGACCAAATCCCTGGATAACCAATCTGGCTATTGGGACATGGAATGTCACGTCACTGGGGGGAAAGGAGCCTGAGCTTGTGCAGGAGGTCGATCGGTACCGGCTAGAAATAGTGGGGTCACCTCCACACACAGCCTGGGCTCTGGAACCTAACTCCTTGAGAGGGGCTGGACCCTCTTCTACTCTAGAGTTGCCTGCGGCGAGAGGCGACGGGCTGGTGTGGGCTTGCTCATAGCTCCCCAGCTTAGTCGCCATGTGTTGGAGTTTTCCCCGGTGGACGAGAGGGTCGCTTCCCTGCGCCTTCAGGTGGGGGATAGGTCACTCACTGTCATTTGTGCTTACAGGCCAAATGATAGTGTGGAGTACCCAGCCTTCTTGGGGTCTCTGGAGGGAGTGTTGGAAAGCGCTCCAACTGTGGACCCCATCATTCTTCTGGGGAATTTCAATGCCCACGTGGGTAACGACAGTGATACCTGGAGAGACGTGATTGGCAGGAACGGCCTCCCTGATCTGAACCCGAATGGTGTTATGTTATTGGCCTTCTGTGCTAGGCACAGTTTGTCCATAACAAACACCATGTTCTAACATAAGGGTGTCCATCAGTGCACATGGCACCAGGACACCCTAGGCCGGAGGTCGATGATAGACTTTGTAGTCATTTCACCTGACCTTCGGCCATATGTTTTGGACACTCGGGTGAAGAGAGGGGCTGAGCTGTCAAATGATCACCATCTAGTGGTGAGTAGGATCCGCTGGCATGGAAGGAGGCTGGAACGACTTGGCAGGCCCAAACGTATTGTGAGGGACTGTTGGGAACGCCTGGCTGAACCCTCTGTCAGACAAACCTTCAACTCACACCTCCGGGAGAGCTTCGACCAGATTCCGAGGGAGGTTGGAGACATAGAGTCTGAGTGGACCATGTTCTCCGTCTCCATCGTCAACGCGTTCGGAGCTGTGGACGCAGGGTCTCCGGTGCCTGTCGTGTTGGTACGCCCCGAACCCGGTGGTGTACGCCGGAGGTAGGGGACGCCATCAAGCTGAAGAAGGAGTCCTACCTCAGCAAACTGTTCGGCGCCTCAGGTGGGGGGGAGCAGTTATTTACCACTACTCTGTTTTCAGTGAAGGTGGGGAGCTGTTGACCTCAACTGGGGATGTTATTGGACGGGGAAGGAGTACTTTGAGGATCTCCTCAACCCCTATTTCATTTCTATTAAACTAGTGAAGCGATCACTAACCATGTGTGTAACGAGGAGAGTGAAGGTAATATATTCTGATTTGACCCTAACAACAGAGGCGGGTTTATTTCACATGGAAACAGGGATGAACTCACTCGTGTGCTCTTGCATCAGTGAGACCTCACGCTCCTGGGGAGCCTTGTGGACTGGAGGACCACTCTCATGCAGGATTCCGACCACCATGTGGATCTGCCTGCCGCTTTCTGGTGTCACCACTGACGCTTTCACAATAGTCTCCGGCTCCTGAGTAAATAAGCCACAGCATCAGACTTATGAACCTGGACTAGCCACAAACCTGTCAGAAATCAGTTTGATTAAATCTCCAAAGGATTCTAGTAGTCACAGCTGAGAGAATTAAGTGGCTTCAGATGAGACACCACCATCATATCTAGATGCTCACCTTGTTTACAGGCTTTTTGTCCAGCACTTCTGCATAGACATTGCTGCCTCGCCTCCTCCTCCGAACCAGTGCTCCCACAGCCGGGCCCATGGAGGAGCGCTGCACATAAACAACCTGTGTTCACTAATAAAGCCAGATCACATAGTTTACCACAAAAGGCATCATGGTCCATATATGTACGCACATCTGAGGTGGTACTGGGTCTGGTTGTAATTAGGATCTACATAAACAAACTGGTCTACTGCTACCGAGGAAAGAGGACGTTAAAAGGTGCTGACACACAGCTGAGCAGCAGATGTTCTGGTCTCACCCGTCTCTCTCTGGCTCTGGATCGCAGAGGCTTTAAAACAGTTGTGTCGAAATCCTGAAACCAAATGAAATCCACAGTCATAGTCTTAATGTAGAAACAACAGCCAAAATTATTTTAATTTGAAGGAGCTTTGATCAACAAATGAAATTAAAGATAAACAAAGTTTTATTGAAAGTCTTTCCTGAAATGTAAAAGTCTACAAAAACACATTTTCTGCTTCTGCAGCAACAGGTTAAGTAATGAAATAAAACAAAGAAGGTAAAAAAAAAACATAATCAAGAAGATGGTTAGGGTCAATTTAGAAGCTGCAGAACTTGTTACACTTGAATGAATCGATTTAGATTAAATGATCGTACCACATCATCGTCTGTTCGATCGTAGCTGATGTCAGAATGGGACAGAAAAGACGACTCATCGATCACTGACAACCTGAAAGAACAAAAAGAAATAAAAATAAAACCTTGATTCGCCTCAACTCATCTACTGAAACCCGTCACCTCCCAATGCAATCACATTAACAAGAAGTGGTGGTCAAGGGTCCACAGGTGCTTCCTGCAGGAATAGACTGTCTCACCGTCTGCTGCTCTTGTGAAGGGTCGCATTTGCTCCTTTGTGATCAAAAGCAGCTAGAAGAGTCTTTTGCTCGTCGTTCAAACACGAGCTGGATTTACTGTCGTGGATTAGGATGTCACACATTAGCTGCATCTGCCGCTCCTGGAAGCATCAGACAAAAAAAAAAAAAAAAAAGTTACACATTTTTGTCACAGGCCCTGAGCATCGAGCTAGAACGTGTGTGTTCTCAGCAATATCATAGCCTGAACCACCTGCAGACACAGCTCCACATGAGTCCATAGGATCTAGCACGGAGCTGAAATGATGCCCATCACACCAGACAAGTGCTGCTGCAGTTCCTTAGATATTAATGTATCAACATATTTACATTACGTAAAATCACATTATGTCATATTACAGTTGAGGACAGCCAGCTGTACTAAATGCCTTTAGTGTTCTTTCTGATGCTACGTTTACCTAACCTTGTCTCTTTCTATCCAGTAGTTGTGCTTTTCCCCCGCTCGGTCTCTCCCCCCCCCTCTGTCCTCACCTACAGGTATCATCAGACTCAGAGCTATGTGTCTGTGATGGGCAGCTGCAGATCTAGCCATCCTGCCTGTGTCCAGTCTCTGGTCCAACTATCCTGCCTGTGTCCAGTCCAGTCTCTGGTCCAACCATCCTGCCTGTGTCCAGTCTCTGGTCTGTGATGGGAAAAAAATGTTTCTTCCTTATTCTATGCAGTTATTATATGATTTATGACTTATGTATTACACTGAATGCCATATTGTGATGGACAGCTTTGCTTTAACATATATATATATATACACACATAATATATATACACACATAATATATATATATATATATATATATACACACATAATATATATATATATATATATATATATATATATATATATATATATATATATACACTCTTCCTGATTTAGGGTTTATTTAATGGTTTATTTAGCTAATCCAAAATGTGTGTGATGTTGCTGTGTTGGTGGACAGGTTAGGTTTCGGCTTTACGGTGTGTATGTGGGAGGGTGTGTGTGTGGGGGGGTGGGGGGGTGGGGGGGTAAGGGCTGCAACCAGCTGCTGAAACCAAGCAAATCTGTTAAGTAAACAATCGGAGGAAAAAAAAAAAAAAAAAAAAGAAGCAGGGATATACCTTAGGCTAACACATTTATATCTAAACAACCGTTGTACTGTGGTTTACCTTGGAGATTAATACTAATACCAATAATAGTGCTAAGGTATGTGCACATACTCATACAAACATATACATATAATATACATACATATGTGCATTATTTTACATATTCCATACTACTTAATAAAAGTCATGACATACAACACCACAAATTCCATATTCATACATTATTGATATTGGTAGTGATACAGATGGAGCGGCAAATTTTCGTTGCCTCGTTGCTGCAGGATTTCACACTGATCTTGTCATGACATTAGCATGACTTAGGTACCATTCCACCAAGCCCCCCTACACCAGTCATGACCCCCCACTGTGATGTACTTAATGCGTGGCTGCCTTGTTAACGCCCCCTAAACCTTTTTTAAGAAATGACCTGCAATTGCACATCCATGCACCAGGTGGAGCAGTGATGTGTAATCCAGGCCCACAGGCAGATTAGAAGTGAACAGAAATGAGCGTCTTAAATGTAAAGTAGTTTATAACTGAACTTAAAGTTATTTATGTCTAAGCAAGTAGAAAATTACAGCTGTTATGAATACAATGCCCTTTAGTCAAACATTCAGTCAACATCCACATGGATATTTTATTTGTTTTAATTATACTGTATTGTATGTATTACTGTATTGTAATGTTTAGCTCTAAATTTACTGGCATTTTTTGACAACTGACAAAGACTAAAAGCTTCCTCAGTCTGAGGGAAGTTCCATATCATCCTCCAGTTTGGCTTCACTTCACACTTGCAAAGAACTGGCTCGTTACGTGAACAAAAGACACAAAAGTGAGTAGGTGTGACGAACCCTCCCCCAAGAAGGACACCAGACTGAAAGAGTTGACATGACTCAACTTCCACACAACTTTACCTAAGCCATGAAAACCAGATATATTTGTAAAGGTTAAAGGTTCCACTCAAATCAAGGCTCTGTTAACATAATGCTGTATGGAGGAATTTAGTTACATTTAGTTAGTTAGTCCATACATTAGGTCTCCCTCAGAGGATCAACAGCCTAGTGGTTAAGGCACAGAAGCTCCCAGCTAGAGACTCCTGGTGTAAACTTGCCTCTGGTGTCTTTTGTTTACTACACAAATTCAAGTGACGCAAAATACAGAGATCTGCATACATATGTGTTATGAGTTATGCCAGCTGATATTCTTTCAGTTCATTTTAGTCACCTTTTACTGCCAAATGTCACCGCAATCGGCTGATTGTGACTGCTCAATAATTTTCAAGTTAACTTACAGACTTTTCTTCAAGCACTTTTTTCTTAAAACATTACCAAAAGTGCAGGAACCTTCAGTCTGAGTAAAGGCACTATCCTCTATTTACAATAGGCTTCACTTCACACCTGTAAAGAACTGGCTCATCAGTTGAACAAAGGACTGTGAGAAGGTGTGAAGACCATGTCCCCCATGAAGAACATATAATGTAAAAGCTCCTTGAGAAACATTTCTGCTCTAAAATAATGTAGTGACCCAACTTTCAGACAACTTGGTTTAGGAAATGGTCAAATGAACTGGACGTTTATAAAATCTGTAAATAAAACTTGTTAAAAAGAAAGTGTTAAGTCTATGGCTTTAGGATATAAAAGTTTCCCTTTTTTAAACCACCAACTAACAAAAACAGTTTAGTTAAAAACTGTGGGTGAGAAGTTGTGTGCTTTAACCACTAGGCTCTTATAAGTGATGGATGGATGAAGTAGTTCACAAATGTATCTGGTTACATCAGGTAACAGCACTGCAGGACTCTGGTGCTTTGGGGAGAAGGGGGTGGTGTGAAACCAGTCTAACTGGTGGTGTGGATTGGTCGTTCTGTCAGAAAAGAGGCTCTATTGTTATGTTCATCTAAGCTTGATTAGAACATTGAAATGTTCTTTTTTTAATTTAAAACAGCTCCTGAAGCAGGCAGACTGACACACACTCCATTCAAGAGAATATGAATAATATATAGAATGAGAATTTAATAATTTCATTTGTGCAACTCAACCTAATACAGCCAGTAACTGATAAACCTCCAGAAGGTAGTTTGGCAGCTGTGGCAGCGTGAGCTGCCGATGCTTATCTATAATTAAAAAAAAGTTAGTACAACATTCAATTCTGAAATGAAGTCAACTTTTCAAGTTTTCTCAACTTTTTAGTTGACTGTTTAGACAGACTATTGTCTGCCTGTCTGTTTGTCTGTATGCCCTAGCAAACAGTGTAGAACTGACATTATCCGATCCATGTCCTGTTCTCAGAACTGTGCCTATACTTGCTGTTTGACCCTAACTCTATGGGTCAGATACTAAAGCTCCACCTTTTGGTTTTACCCTGGAATTGCGTCTTTGGTGCTAAAATGGGGGTGGCCTCATTAACATTTTTAACGCCTTCCCCAGACAGACCAAGGAGGGGGGCTGCTGACAGTCGGCTGATGAGGGTGTGATAAGTGTGTGATGAGCGTCAGAAAGGTGACTGACAGTCGACTGAAATCAGCGAAAATGAACCGCTCCATCTGTAAGTATCAATAATACTTACAGTTGGATTTGGAAAATGTCCTACTACAAGGTTAGTAAGGCTGTAGCTTAACATTATTCACCCAAAGGGTGAGGCAGACGTTGGTGCATGAACAATGCCACTTGTGGAAGCCAGGGTGATGTGAGGGGCTCGGCCGCTACGCCCATCCAGCAAGCAGAGGAAGGAATCCCAGCAGCCAGGGAGCCCACAGACCTTCAGTTCCAGGAGGGCAGGTGTGCGACCCAAGCCGCCCACACAGAGCCCCCCACAGAGCTGCAGCAGCCACAGAGACAGCACCCGAGGCCAGAGTGGGCCACCGGGGGTCAACGCTGTCCGCCCCATGAGAACCAGGGGCAAACACTCCCCCCGGCGGGAGGGTCGGCCTGAAAGAGTAGAGCCCGAGGACCCACGGTCCGTAGGGAGCCCGCCAGAAGATGCCCCCGCGCCCAGAGTGGGGCCCACCCCCAGTCCACCACCCCCACACGAGCGGAGCGGGGCCGACCCCATTGGCCCGACCTCATCCCCCGGCGCCACCGCGGCCTGCAGCACAAGGCCAGCAATTGGTGGGGGTCAGCAGAAAAGAGACCACCCAGGCAGACGATCATCGTACCCCGGGCGGAAAACCGGACCCCCCACACTTCAACCGCACCACACTCCTTCGTCTCTGATAGTCAGATGCCAGTGATGCCGGTGTGAGAATGTAAACATCTCCACACACACGGCGACAGGGATGAGATGGGGCATGCAGTCTGATTGGGCCACACAAACATTCCATCGTAGTCGGACAGAGGGGTTAAAAGGCAGAAGGAACTTGAGGATCGTGGGCTCTTTGCATCACACCTTCGTGGTGTGTGCACTGATCTCCCCAGCTGGTTTTTGGTTTGTTGATGTGCACGATCAACATCCATGTTTTTGATTTGCTTTCCCCATTATTTTTATTTTTATAATAAATCTCACAAAAGACAACTCTCTCATCTACCTCTTTATGGGAAATTTCCACCCCAGGTCCAACCACCCTGCCTGTGCTCTGTTGTTGCTTGTTGTTGTTGCTGTGCTTTTCTCCCTTTCCCCTCACACCAACTGGTCAAGGCAGATGGCCGCCCACATCCAGCCTGGTTCTGCTGGAGGTTTCTTCCTCAAAAGAGAAAGAGTTTTTCCTCTCCACTATTGCTGTCAAATTAAAGGCTTGCTGTATGTGGGATTTGTTGGGTTTAGTTGTGTAAGGTCTTAAACCTTACTTTGTAAAGTGCCTTGAGATAACCTTGTGATTTGGCGCCATATAAATAAAACTAAATTGAATTGAATGCAGGACTTACCAAGTAATGATAATCTGCTTCCATCTTGTAACGTTTTCTCATTTCCACATCCAGCTGGTTCCGAGCATGTTTCAGTTTCACCTCCAAAGCGGCTTTGGCCACGTCCGACTTCACCAGAAGCTCTTTGTATTTCTTCAGCTCCAGCTCTGAATTCAGCCACTTCTTCCGGACCACCTCAAAGTTCCTCACCACTTCAATTAGCTCTGAAAGATAAAACTCAGTGAGAGAAGAAATAAACCTCTGGTCCTCACCTCTGGACAGACAGAAGACAGAAGTCAGACGCAACTCATTTGTTCTATCTGCAGCCTGCTTAGAAACCTACTTATGTTCTTTATTTCTAACTAGTCTTCAGTAACCAGCAAAATGTGATTCAAGGTCTTCAACTCCCTCAAACTGCAGAAACACCTATAAGGGTCAAAGGTTACATGTATAGTAACAATAATAAATTAATATGATGTGGTGTAATGTCTGACTAAACATGGAGGACGTGTTTACTCACTGTGTTCACTGTCCAGCATGTCTTCCTCCATGTTGAGCCTCTGAAGACAAAGCACCAGCGCTTCATCTACAAAGTGCCGCGTCTCCATCAGTCAGAAGTGGACCTGTGAAGAACACACAAGTCTTCAGCTTTTAAATGTGCCACAGACATTATAGGTTCCTTGTGTAAACTGAGCTTTCTTACTGCCTGAACTGGTACCGACCCTGGTCCAGCCAGCAGCTCATTAAATCCTGCTTTATCCCAGACATACAGTTGATGCAGGCTTGACCCAAATTTACATCAGCAACTGTTTAGGTCAAAAAACAGTATGAACCATCGGTTGCTCTGAATCGGCCTGAAGCAGATTGTGTATCCACTCATTGATTTTTACTCCTAAGCATCAGCTTTACTGGATGTTTGACTTTGAGATCTGCTTTCAAATTACTGGACCGTGGAGTTGGTACAGTTTTTGTTTGTTCTCTTTTACCATCGGACCCGGCACATTGTTTTCTGTAGTTTAAATAATTACAGCACCTGTGCAAACCACTGACATCTGAAAGCTTGTCGATTTTAATAAACAATAAAAGCAAATGTTTGCTGGTCTGCATTTTGTTGGAGCACCTGGTTCAGCTAAATTCACTTAGTGAACAACACCGAGCAAACACCAGGCCAGGGTTGATTGGTCGGTTCGGTACCAGTGCTGACCGCTCTGTGGTTCGAAGTCGGTTCATCAGTTGAAAAAAAGAGCCAGAAACAGAAGGGATATCAACTCCCGGTGAAAAAGATTAACTCACGTCATGAAGCTCCGTTTATCGCAGTTAACGCCTGTGCCGTTCTTATTGAGAATGACGTAATTTGCTCAGGTGTTTGGAGGTTTTAATGAGTAAAGCTGCAGCGAAACAGCTGAGTTAATGAGAGCGCTAGTCAACACAAAAATATATGAACACTGAGGTAATAACCGGTTTAATTAGTAAAGAAAACCGGCAGTTAATCAGCTGTTAGTTAAACAGAACCGCGAGCAGCTGCTGAGACTATTCTCGTTAGTCCAGGATCGCTGTCAAATGAGCCGCTGTTTGCTTTTCCGTGGTCAAGTGAGCAGTCGCTATATTTCAGGTGCACGATTCGTGCGATGGTTACGGTAACAGTGTTGCGATCACTGAGAAGGGCGTAGAGACTCGCTCTAGTGAGCAATGGAGACGATATTAGGATTAGGAAATTATGGAATTTACAGTCTATGTTTGATAATATCACTGACGTAAAATATCAAGAGGATATAAAGAGGCAACTGGCCTCTATTCTAAAACTTGGATTTGAATAAAAGATCTTCTTCAAATTAGTACATCACCATTAATTCACAGTTCTACTTAATATTTCATGGACTACTACCACAGAAAATATCCATTTTACTGTATAGTTTTGGAGTAATCCATATAAAATAAAATAATAATAAAAATCAATAAAATATTGTATTGTACGTTGAATTGACATCAATGGCTGAACTTTTGACAGTGGTACTTTGCTAAAAGTATACAGTAAAATGAATAGATACTGTTTTGGGATACAGTAGTAGACTATGAAGTACTAAATAGGGAATGATAATCTACTAATTTAAATGTCCATATTGAAATTATATATCCATTAGTAAACTATCATACAGTAATCAGCCTTTAACTACTTTTCTTCAACTACTTCAGTATCAACTCAACAATATCAAGTATCATACAATACATTAAATTAACAATGGCTGAACTTTGACATTCAATAAAACAAGTCCCTCAAATTTCCAAAACTATATACTAAAATTAGTTGATATTTACTTTGGTAGTAGTCGAGAAGTACTAAGTAGAACTGTAAAGAAATCGTGATATACCAATTTGGTTAAAGTTAAGCTGTCCAATCCCAGCAACCCCTGCACTTTAGGAGATCTAAGTGGGCTTGACCTAGAGACAAACTCATCACACACACTTCTTTCTGCCTTCTGTGTTGCAAAGATGAACTGGAAAACTAAAGGAATTAAGCATTACTCAATACTTGTTAGATTACAACACCTTTAACACATTGTCTTGTTCAAATCAATAACCAAAACTATACTCTGATTGATTCCATTTACAGGTAGGATGTGTGGAGCTCAGGTGCTGCACCATGTCTGGCGCGGTGGTGGGGGTGTCTGGTGGTTGGGAGTGTCTACCTGCCCAAGGGACGGGGACAGCGAGGCTGGTTGATGTGCCTGCCTGCCCTGTGTCCGGAAGGGCTCCTCTGGGGGTGCCTGCCTTTGTACTGCCCCTGCTCAGGTGGGGCGCTGCCTGCCCTAAGTGCTAATGCCTCTGGTAACTTCTCAGCCTGTTGCATCAGCAAAGGAACGGGAATTGGCTTGGCAAAAAATAACCGACAGAGTAAATGCGTGAGTTCATTTAATTAATAACATAATGTTGCCCTCTCCTCCTTTAATGTAATAGCAAAATAAACATAACTTCCACATCGTTTGGACTATAATTTTCACAAGATTAGAATAATATTGGATAATAATTTTCTTGTTTAATTAAGGTTTAAGTTCTGATCCTTCTGGAGCAAGAAGAATTCTATCCCAAGTCAAAATGAAACACAAAAACATCCTACAAAAAGGTAAGATTTGATTACACATTTACAGAATATATGTATTAAATGTGTTTTAATGTATTCTTTCTGTAATGTAGCCAATAGAAATAAGGCAGAGGCTCGTTGAACAGGTGGGGGGCCACCACCACCTCCCCTCACCCCATCTGAGGAGCTGGCTCTGTCCCTGAATAAAGGGCGACCAGTGGTCGAGGGCATTCCTGGGGGCACTTCATCCCACACCACCTCCCACGACCCAGGTAATTTAGTGAAATGTACGTTTTACCACGGTAGTACTAATTTATGTTTTATTCTGCCTTTAAATCAACTACTATCTCTGTCACTAGGATTTTTTTAATCTGCTTAACAGCAGTATGTAGGCTTGTTTAATTTAACTGCATATGCTGCATAAGCTTCTACAATGTTGTAGTACTCTGACTTTATTTCACATTGATCTTATGGGCTGCATTGTCTTACAGTTACTGACGGACAGATTGTGTTATTGGACCCTCCAGAAAGCACGCAGTTTGTGACAGGTGTAAGTCATTTGTTGCCAGGTACCTTTTTTAGTTATTTGTTTTATCACCAGATAAAGTTTACTTGCATATTTCCACTGTAGGATGAAGATGAAGAGACCACGTCTGCTGTAACAGAAATGGTCAGTGCTCCTAGATCCACAGAGGTCTGATACATACGATAACATAACACATGATCCCTTTTAAAATTAGAGAGTAACAAATTGTCATTTTACAGAACATTCCTGGAGATTTAATCGCAGATGATGGTCCATTTACAGTACCTCCTCAGAAAATCTAAGCAGCGTAAGAATGTGTCTGCAGTTATATTTGCATCGCATAATGTTTAATATGATTTTCTAACCTATATATATTCCCTTTTTAATGCCTTCCTAGTTGCCAGCAAAGGAGCTGTATACAGTAAGGTCCACCTTAGACAATAAATTAAAAGGAATGACTTGGAGATGGACCTTATACAGCTCAAAATAGAGGAGAACAGACTGGTCATTAAAAAGGCTACACTGGAAATTGAAATCCTGGAGCATTGCCTTAAGATTTGGACTTTATCTGAAAATTACTGTTACAATTTGAAGTGTGGGTGCGTGAATCGATGTACATAATGGTCCATTGTCTGTTTCAGGACATGAAGAAATGAAGAGCACTGTTGGTGCAGAAACATTTTAATAAAAATGATTCTGACAAATCATCTGTCTTGAGTCTTCCATCTTTGTGGTGTACTTGGTTAACTGGATCCTCTTGGTCCTCTTCAGCAGGACAAGGAGGGTGGCCCTCTCCTCGTATCGTGGCAATGTTGTGAAGGACAACACACACCACAATAATGTCACATGCCCTCTCTGGACTGACCCTGAGGCCATGCAGACACTGGAACCTCGCCTTCAGGATGCCTGTGGTCATCTCCACCTTGGCTCGTGTTCTGCTGTGGGCCCGGTTGAACTGTGTCTGTGGTTCAGGGTAGGGTGTCATTAAATAGGGCAGACAAGGCTACCCTCTGTCCCCCAGGAAGAAGCTATTGTAGTGTCCTGTAATGATTGAAATGTGTAAAACAATACAGTAAAAACATGAACTTGTGTAAATTACAACATACCTTGTTCAAACGTCTGGCATAGTGATGATTCCCTGAAGATTCTGGAATCATGTACTGACCCTGGCCATTTTGCTTCCACATTTGTGATGAGATGGGTTGCATCACATATTACCTAGTTAGTGGAAACAGTAATGAGTTTAGTGGTATGTTCATCAAAAGATTCTGGACATGAAATCATAGTTACGTACACATTGATACTATGAAATGACTTCCTATTAACATAGTCTCCCTCATTGACTGAAGGAGCTTTAATAGGAATCTGGGTGCCATCAATGCACCCAATCACGTTTGGAAACCCTGAAATGGAAAGCATAAAGTAATACGGAAAGTGTATGTGTGCAGTACGTCCGAGGTGTATGCATTAAAATATGTGTCATAGATTATAATAAAAGGGACAAACCTGCCACTCTGTGGAATCATCTTTAATGACACGCAGAGGTTTGTGGCCAGGGAACTGTACAAATGTGTGCAGGAACCGTTTGAGTGCCAGACACACGGTATGAACGGCTCTACACACCGCTGCCTTTCCCACATGCTCTGCATCGCCCAAATTATATAAAAATGTCCTGATGCAAAAAAACGAAGAGCTACGCACAGAATGCTTTCTGTGGTAAGTGCAGGTAAGTGTTATGCTCGAAATAAAAGGTTTGCAAAGTTTTGTTAAATAAATTATCGATTCTTTAGAGAAACGATAACGCTCCTTCAAATAATCATCAGGATATGACAAAACATCAATATGTGGCTTTATGACCCTCTCACAGTGGAAGAATCCTCGTATAAGCTACGCCTCCACGTCCACAGGCTCGTCGTTAAACGGGCATGTCCTGTTCACTGACCTCCGGAACGAACTTACCCCGAAACATAACCTGCTCCGGAGCAGGTTATGTTCAGAGAGTAAGTTGCTATGGTTACATACATACCCTGAAGGTTACGTCCGTTTTTGGAACCGAAAGCTGAGCTTTATCACTAACTTACCCTCAAACTTACCTGGGTATGTCACATAACCCGCTTTCTGGAACACACCTCAGGTCCAGTTGTTTGCTTTGTGGTCACTAAACCATATACTAACTGCGTTCGTAATGAAGGTTCAGGTTTTAACAACCTGCCTGGTTTCACGCAGTCTCTTAACTCGATGCATGTGAAGAGCAATCATCTGAGTCTGAACCTAACTGGACGTGTCTGCGTTCTGCACTGGATGAACATTCATACACTGATGAGCGTCATTTGCTTCTTCATAGCAGATCTATACAGTACGTCGTACTCAAAGCGAAAGCTGGAGCTGGTTTTCAGCTTCTGTAATTTCAGAAATGAACATAACAGGAAGCAGAGTTAACGTCACGATGAAACACTGCCTTTATTTAAAGCTGTGAATAAAGACAAATGTTGCAACTTGCAGTTTCACTATTTATTCATGCACCTTTATCACTACTGTAAGTATAACATTCACAACACCAGATGTGCTGTTGCCATGGTAACCACACTTGTACACATACAGTATCTTCACTGTGTATGAAGAGTCTACATCAGTTTTAAACACTTCCATGCTACAGAAACTGTTCAGCCTGCAAAGAGCACAGCCAGCATATTAGGCATTGAACCTACTCATAAGAACTCTGTTACCATAGCAGCAACTTCATACAAACATAGCGACTGTGAATGCAGGACAGACAAGATCTAACTAAGATCACAGATGCTAAGCTTAAACTGCAGGATATAAAATTGTAAAAATACAAAACAATCATGTATCAAATTAAGTTTTTTACGAATCAAACACACTATTAAAAATTTGGGGGGTCAGAGGTCATCAGCAGGATCAGCTCATTAATGTGTGGTTCATGACTTGGGCATCACAGGTCATAACCAATGTTATCATCCTTATCCAAGTAGCTTCAGTTGGCTCCTGCCCTAGCTGTCATAGCACTATCACAGCCACTAACTCCTTCCCCTTCCTTTGTCTTTAGTGGCTCCGTTTATTGAGTTCACATTGACTCTAAACTTGCAGCCCACAGTGTTAATGCTTCTTTTTCAGATGTTATAGAGTCACAGGTTGTAGCTGTGACTTGAGCCAATCTCGTTCTTGTCTCAATCTTGTTGATTGAGTTGTCCCAAAAATAAGCTCAACCAACATACTTCTGTTTCCTTTGTGTCAGTTCTGCCAGTCTTTGCCACCATCATCTCAGCTGGGTCACTGGGCTGCTAAAACAGTTGGAACTTCAAACTGAAACCAACAGTAATAGACTTACGTGGATCTGGGACTATTATGCTTTAACTAAAATGGAGGCATGAAAAGAAAATTCCACATCTATACTTAATATACTCTACAGTCTCAACTGGTCGTAGTGCTACATTATATGAATACAATTACAATCAGACAAATCAGTTTAGGAAGAAATGGTGCTAAAATTTTTAACAACCCAAATGGATTTTGGGAGCGTTCGACCACAGCAGGTTTCACCAGTACTGTAATTCCAGTTTAAATGTGTACTGGCTAATGAGAACTCAAACAGTAACTTTTTTCAGGAATCATATGACTTTTAGAGGTGTTAGTAGCTTGGTGTGCTGCTGAGGGGTTGTAACATCAGCGCACAGTGCTTTGGATTAAAATGTATTATAGCTGTAAAATAGTTTTCTAAATAGTTGTTAAGCTGCAGTGTTGATACTTCTGCTCCTACTGCTGCATTCCGCTTGTTGGGATCAGTGTTACCGAAGGCACCACACATATTGAGGTGTAGTGAATCTGCAAGGTTTTAAATGTTTCTTAGACTTTATTAATGGTTCTTTTTAGGGTGCAGTTCCAGGCTGCTCAGTATTAATTGAAGTACAACTATTAGTACTTTTAGTGGTGAGGTTGCATTATTGTTCTGCTGTATTTTGCAGTACTTGCATCCAGCATCCTGTACTTTAGGATAAAGACGTGATGTTGGAGCGACCACCAGGAGGAGCTACGATCCTCTGAGCAGAACGTCGAGGAATGTGGTCATCGATCTGAGCTCCTGCAAGGCAGAGAACATGATCAGTTTTTGATGAGTTCTGCTGACTTGTTTGCAGATGTAAACACTACCTGCGAGCGTAAATCCTGATTGGTGGAGGTTACGGGGGCCAGTCTGGGTTTTAGGACAGGGGGGGCCTCTGCTGGTTGGAGTGGGGGGGACTGATTTATTCATACTGATGACATCATGGACCGGACCGTCATAGCTTCCACGGGGAACACCGCGAGTCTCCGCCATCTAGGGCCAAAGCAAGGACACATCTGGATAAGTCTGTTCAACTGGACTGGTTGGTTTGCTCATCAGTTAGTAGGTTACCTTGCTGCGAGCTCTAATCCTCTTGTACACAGCATCAGGAAATGCCTTTCTTGGGACAAACCTTCCTGAACCTTCAGTAACATTGAGTTTTCCATCCTCCAGAACAACTCGCCCACCACTGATGACCACTGACGCCACGCCTCGAAACTCAAAACCCTCCAGGATGTTCACTTCCACCATCTGCACAAAGTCTAAAGTCAGTAAGTGATGCTCAGTCAGTCTCACGTAGTGACGGATTAGGGCGTCATTACCAGGTTGTGAGTGGTTGCGGAAACAGTTCGGGTGTCCTTTGGGTTCCAGACAACAATATCAGCATCAGACCCAACAGCGATCCGTCCTGATCACAGAATGAACAAAGACACGAGTCTATCGTTTCGGTTTGCATATTAGGCCACAAAGATTTACGTCACAGCTAAAGAAAGTTGACATTTTTTATACCCTTTTTTGGATAAATGTTGAACAGTTTAGCAGCGTTGGTGCTTGTTACTGCAACAAACTCATTCTCATCCATCTTCCCTGTCGCCTGCAGGGAGAAAGGACAAAAAAACGTCGACTGACTGTCTGAAAGGAATCCAGATTATCACATGTGTACCAGACCAAATATTCATACCACTGCTCTGTCCCAAACCACTGACAGCCTCTCCTCAATCCCGTTAGTTCCCTCTGGGATCAAAGTGAAGTCGTCTTTGCCAACAGCTTTCTGAGCTGTGGAGAAGGTGGCGTGAGCACTGGACGTCACCTGCAGATCTCCACTAGAAAAATACACAACAAGCACCTGTCAGCTCAGTGAATGCCTTAACAGTGGAATCAGTTAATGTGAGCTAAAGCAACGCTAACCATGCTAACAGAGAGGTCAGGTACTGTGGGGTTGAAGGATCCGAGTTAAGAGGTGGACTCATGACAAAGGCAGCAGCTGTGGCCCAGTCTTTGGACCAATAGTGAGAACCGTCAGTTGCAAGGCTGACTGTGATTGGTTCCCCATACACAACCATTCCTGAGAACACAAACAGGAAGGTGTTTAATGACAAGGGAGCACAGACCAGTCCGATAGCCAGTACCATGTTGTGTTTCAGTGGTGCTTCTTGAACCCTGGCTTCCGAATGCAAATTGGACCACGTTGATCCTTAACAAATATTTAAAATAAAAGCTAATACCACTGTATCCTGACCCTTCATGCAGTTCTCTACTTTGTTGCTTGTGCTTGATCAACTTAACAGTCACCCCCCACTGTGGCATGTGAATAAATTATATAGTGATATTTAGCGAGGTCCAAAAAAAATCAAATCTAGATTGAACTGGATTAAAGGTGAGCTAGGTGTGGATGTCACCTTTCTTCCTGGCCTTGGCGATGACATCAGCAGCAGATTTACTCATCACTTTAGTAACATACAATGGGCAGTTTGCCTGTTTGGCAATGGTGACAGCCCGGTACACTGCTTCTGTCTCGACCTGCAACACAGCATTAGTTACACATGCATGCTGTCGCCAACGGGACGACTGTTTCTGCAGCTGTGTGTGCTACTTGCAGTGGGTGTATACCTCCTCAGGATGAGACAAAATGTGTCCTTCAGGGCCAGTGATTCCGAGACCAAGAAGCTTCTTTTGTTCCTGAGACACAAACCAGATCAGTCCAGTTAAAACTAACAAAAACAATGCAGACATGAACTTCATGCAAAGATTTTTACATAACAAAGCATGGAGAAAGGTCCCCAACCTTGTTCAGCATATATTACCTCATCAATGATGTCACCGTTCTCAGCATGTACCTGGGCAATGGCTCCAAGGTCTCGGAGGACACAGAAGGCCTCGTAGAGCTGTAACCATGATAACAAGGGACAGCGTCATTCCCGTGACGTGATGCAAGCAACAACAATCACTGATGCCTGTTTTAATTACCTGAGAGTCAGAGCTTTGGTATTTGTCTTTGTAGGCCATGAAGAACAAGAAGGCGTTCACACCTAAAACACAGAAACTAATTAATGGCTGTCAATACTTAGTCTGGGACAGATGAGCTGTTTGTCTGCAGTTTTAGGAGAATCCAAACTCTAAGAACCACTGAGGTCATATGTCTCATTCTGCTTTATTTAAGTGATATCTTGTTAGGTGTGTTCCAGACATCCGGTTCTGTTTTCTACAGGAATCCGTAAACCTGATCTGACCTTTGTCTTTGACTAGGATCTCTAGTTCCTCAAAGAGCCCTTCATGCCAGCGTGTGATGTCCAGATGCAGAGAGAAGTCACAGCAGGCCCTCTGCTCCCCAGCCTCCTTCCACTGTTCAAACACTGACAGTAAACTAGAGCCAGGTTCTACTAGGACATGGTCCACTGTAAGGAAACATTACTACAATTAGACGTCAAGCCAAGAGGATCAGTAATGATTAGGATGAACTACTGATGATAACTGACTGATAGTGGTGGTTCCTCCAGACAGGGCAGCTCTGGTTCCATGGTACAAGTCATCAGCCGGGTTAAGGCCTCTCTGCGGCGAGCGCAGGTTAGTGTTAGCATCAATTCCCCCGGGAATCACCAGCTGACTGTACGCATCCACAATCTTTACCCCGGCTGGGACGATCAGGTTCTCTCCAATTTGTCTGATGGAAAAAAACAGACAGTACCACAGGAAGTACCAGACCCAGATCAGATGAGACATTACATTCACAGGAGAATTTCTTACTTGATGATCCCATCCTCAATGTAGACATCAGCATAAAACGACTGATCATCATTGACGACCTTTCCACCTTTGATGATCAGACGGTCACCCTGGAAATACAGAGAGAGAAGATGCTGCATAAGCTGGGTTCTGCACTCTGCATTAAATCTCCAGTTGCAAACAAACTCTGCTGTTTTTACTTGTATGAGGACTTGTGGTAGTACAGTAAATGCTGAGAAGACGCAGTAGTAAACAACCTACAAAACATTTTTAGGTGAGAATTTACCAGCCAGGAAGGATTAGCAGACTTTTAATTACCACAACTTGTTTAATATTTTATTTATTTTTTAATATATAAATTGAAATGTTTCGACTTTTCCAATATGATGTTTTGCTACAGAGCGTCAAAGTTTAATTTTTACTTATTATCAGTCAATGCAGTCAATGATGTTGTAACCTCAGGTAAGGTACAAATACTATGGCATTATCTGGGATTTCCTCTCTCTCCCCTCTGTACATTTCCAATGGTCGGTTACACCAACAGCTATGTTTCCTTTCTGTGGAGGAACTGGTCAAGGCAGATGGTCGCCCGCCCTGACCCTGGTTCTGAGGTTTCTTCCATTAAGGTTTTTTTTTCTCTCTACTGTCGCCTGCTTCACTGGATTTGACATCTGAATTCACTAAATGTTTCTAAAAGATCTTAAGCCTTTGAGATTTAATGAATTGGGGCAAATGACCAATACATTACTGTGTTGCAATCATCACCAGACCTGTGTAATTGCAAAATTTTCATTGTCATCAGCCAAAATTGAAATGCACCAATGTACTTGAACTCACACGTTATCGCTTAATAAACGGTGCTTTGTCTAACACATGTATATTACAATACAATTAGCTTGAGACCGAGCTTGTCCGCTGTAGACGCAGACCCTGCTCTCCGCCTCGGTCCGATGATTGACAGGCGGAGCCGCAGTGTCCTCGCAAACCACCCGGTATTTCTCTGCGCGAATCGGACCAATTCGGCTTCGGTTGAACCTACCGCGGATCTAGCGCTTGTCTTCTTGTTCTGGAACGACATCCTGATCGATCAGTTGATTGATACACATAAACACACCTACAGCTATTGTTACGGCCGTCAGAGGTGACGTCACGGTACCGACAAACGCAGAGCTTCCGGCGCGGAGTTTCTAAAATAAAGCATTACTTAAGATTATTTTATTAATTGTTGAGGTTTTACACGTATGCGTGCATTTATTTAGAAAAGGGATCCCGGATGCGTTTTAATGATGGATTTCAATTGGCTGTCACAATCAGACAGATGTTGGGGAAGGTTGAAAAATGGAAAATACAGTATAAAGTCATAGCGATCAATATGTTTACGGATGTGTCGTATTTAATTTATTTAGGTATTTTTTGTTACATTGTGCCTCCATTATATATTCATTTATACATGACTGCACTGGTCAGTAAAACACACACACACACACACACACACACATACATTGAATTAGCTATAAACAAAGTCACACATTTTTAAATCATGAATTTTACACTGTTACCTCTCTCCTGCCAAAGTTTTCCTGCCCTGAAAAGAACACCATGGTTTGTCCTGTGGTTGCCAGACATTTGTCCTGATCATTGTTTCTGGGTCGACTGGCTCTGTGTCGTTGCGTTTGAGGACTGAAGGACTCAAAGTTCAAAGTTTTGTTCTCAAAAGCACCTTCAACACTGCAGAACATCCCTCCATACTTCATCCGAGGACGGGGAGAGTCCGAACCCAGCCGAGACAGTAGAGACGAGCAGTCGTCCTCATGAGACATTATAACAAGATCAATGGTCTCCCAGACAGCCAGAAGAGATAGAAAAGAAAGAGAGGAGGAGGGGGAGGAAAAATGAGGTCGTGGAAGCAGGAGGAGCAGCAACTTAAACTGAGCCTGAGATCAAAGAAAAATCAGTCTAAGGAGTCTATTCATTCAGTTTTCTGGATCAGTTCCTGTGACACGATGGACCTGGAGAGTCTTCTGACCATCTCTAACACCCAGAGGTCTGGGTGTTCTGGGTATGAACCATGAAGCTCCATCCTGGTCTTCCTCTCCAGGCATCACTCTGCTCTCTAATTCTGTCAATTCAGTATTTTATATATACAGATTTTATACAGCACCAATTCACAACAAAGAACAAAGGTTGGTCGTTGATCCAGCAACACAGCTATAATCAAAGAAGGGTTCCACAAGCAGGAACTAGACATTGTCTGAAGCTCAAGTCAGCTGAAGTCAGAAGATCATTAGTGACTAGAGGTATTTCAGTGGTATAACAAATATAAACATTCATACAGGTTTTTCACTGATATAAATGTGCTGATTAAAAGTAAACATTATTAAGTAGTTTAGTTGGGTTTGGGTCTGAGACATAAGTAGATGATTTACTTTCTAAGGAAGACTCCTTAGAAGGTAAATCATCTACTTGCGTCTTAGACATACAACTAGAAAATCAAAAAGTCTAAAGCTAAAGCTGAGTAAGCACGTTTATTTATTATCCATTTGTAGACAGAGTGTATTTGAAAGAAATTCATAAACTCATAACACCACAATTATGACTCTAGAATAGTGCTGTTTTCTTGAGATATTTACAGAAACTGTTTTCCTCAAAGGAAGAACAAAGGTTTTAGGGTTTTGAGATAAATTTCTTCAGCTGATATATTGTTTTTCCTGAGGTTCAGACTGAAGTTAAAAACATTAGGCAGAACGAGAGCAACTGTTTCAGCTTCACTGATTCCGATTCCTGTTGGCTCTTTAACACAGTAACAAACTCACACAGGTCAGTGCTCGTTACTGCTGATGTTCTGAAGCTTTGAACTGGCTGCGATCTGAACTGGGCTGCACTGCCTGTCACATTTCATTACTGTCTCTCACACATGACATGCTCATGTTTTAGACTAAATAGTCACTTCCTGTGTCACAGAATCTCACATGCACACACTGTACAGTACTGTATACCTAAATACTACAGAATCATGTCCTGTAACACAACAAGTCAAAAGGAAACTGCAGGACTTATGAAACATTAGATTTTATTATTACAAATTCACAGAACGATGAAACTCAATACCAGAAGGATGGTATTGAGTTTTAAGTCACCTCCTCTACATGGATGACATCAAGCTGTACGCCAAGAGTGAGCGAGACATCGACTCGCTGATCCACACCACCAGGATCTACAGCTCGGACATTGGGATGCCATTCTGGCTCGAGAAATTTGGGAGGATGGTGACAAAGAGAGTCAAGGTAATCCACACAGAAGGGGTCTCACTCCCAGAAGTAACAATAGCAGATATTGAGGACAATTACAAGTACCTTGGAATACCACAGGCGATTGGCAACCTTGAACAGGCAACAAGGAAAGCAGCAACAGCCAAATACCTCCAATGAGTAAGGCAAGTCCTAAGAAGCCAGCTCAATGGCAAGAACAAATCCCAGGCAATAAACAGCCACGCCCTGCCAGTGATCAGATACCCTGCGGGAATAATAAGGTGGCCAAAGGAAGAGATACAGACCACAGATGTTAAGACACGAAAGCTCCTCACCATGCATGGAGGGTTCCACCCCAAATCCAGCACCCTGAGACTGTACGCTAGCCGCAAAGAAGGAGGCCGAGGACTAGTGAGCGTGAGAGCCACTATCCGGGATGAAACATCCAAGATCCATAAGTACATCAAGGATAAGGCTCTGACAGATGACGTGCTGAGTGAATGTCTCAGGCAGTGGAGAACAGAGGATGAGATGCTGGATGAGGGACCATCATGGGAGGACAAACCCTTGCACGGGATGTACCACCGGAACATAAGTGGGTGATCTCAACAAATCCTACCAATGGCTTGAAAGGGCTGGGCTGAAGGACAGCACAGAGGCACTCATCCTGGCTGCACAGGAGCAGGTCCTGAGCACCAGAGCCATAGAGGCCCAGATCTACCACACCAGACAAGACCCAAGGTGTAGACTGTGAAAAGAGGCCCCTGAAACGGTCCAGCACATAACTGCAGGGTGTAAGATGCTGGCAGGGAAAGCATACATGGAACGCCATAACCAACAGGCTGGCATAGTATACAGGAACATCTGCGCAGAGTATGGACTGGAAACCCCAAGGTCAAAGTGGGAAACACCTCCCAAGGTGGTAGAGATCGAGCGAGCCAAGATCCTGTGGGACTTCCAGATACAGACAGAATGGTAATGGCGAACCAACCAGACATTAAGGTGGTGGACAAAGAGCAGAGGAAAGCCGTAGTGGTGGATGTGGCAATACCAAGCGATGGCAACATCAGGAAAAAGGAACATGAGAAACTAGAGAAATACCAAGGGCTCAGAGAAGAACTGGAGAAGGCTTGGAAGGTGAAGGCCACAGTGGTGCCTGTGGTGATTGGAGCACTGGGGGCAGTGACCCCCAAATTGGAGGAATGGCTACAACAGATCCCTGGAATAACATCCGACATCTCAGTCCAGAAAAGTGCAGTCCTAGGAACAGCAAGGATACTGCGCAGAACCCTCAAGCTTCCTGGCCTCTGGTAGAGGACCCGAGCTTGGAAAGTGGATGAGACCACCCGCGTGTGGTGAGAAGGGAGATTTTTTTTTTTATATATTATAAAAAGTGTGTAATGGTAGACTAAGCTAAAGCATGTTGCAGAACAGCCCATGCCTAAATGTCAAAAACTGCCTTCACTAGGAACCTACAGTTACATTAGACTGTTTGTCCTCTATTTGTGTGACTGTGTCTAAAGAAAACATTGTGAATATACACATGGCAACTCCAACCTGCTATTAGCTATTGGATTGTTCCAAGAGAAAAGCTTGCAGAGTTATGCAACAGTGGTGTGGACTCTCCCGGCTTTATATAACACTAATTCTGTCCCAGCTCTCACTGTCCTCTGGCTGATGAAGACCTGCAGAATCACACACTGCACTTTTCCCTCTTTCAGCCAATATAAACCTGTCCTATTCAGAGATTGTTTCTTAGCTTTCAGGGAAACGGGTACTTTAGCTGCCACATGAACAAAGCCAAAGCTGCCCATAAGTCTGGATGTGGATTTAACATTGCTGAGCCCCAATTTTATCTTTATGGAGAGAGAGAGAGAGAGAGTAGTTATATAACTATAATCTGAGAACAGAAACAGAATGACTGTGCAGAATAATAAACAGAGTTCGGAGACAGATGAAAATCTAAATTTTAGTCTGAGTGGGAGCAGCACAGTCATTTAGTTCAGGGTCTAGATGCAGCGTATGAGTTTCAATCTCATTGCTACTGTCTGATGTGCTGCATGTACTTTATTATTGTTTGATTTATTCACTGATTAATAAATATTTTACCAAAAAGTCACTGATCTCCCTTTTTAACACTAAACATACCTTTATTAGGAAAAAACACCTGAAAATAAACAGTCGCTTACATCAATTCCTGCTTCTACAATCCCTTGTGACATCATCATTACAGTACATTGCACATTACATCACAGCCATTACAAATGCTAGTAGCTAGTTAGCATCTTAGCTATACAACCTGAATGCATTTACCTTATCTATTAAATTAGTTTAAGCTAAGCTAACTTTGGATTATTTGCTGTTTTCAAGTCGTACATTTAGTTAATACATTTAAGTGTGTGGTTTATAGCAGATTCCTCATTGAGACCGGGGCCACACAACCAGCTCAGGGACCCAAAGATAAAATAATATCTATATTTAGCATCTTCCTACTCTTACTGCTACACCAATGTGCACTTCAATACCTTAACCAGGGCATGACTAAACAACCACAAATAAAACCATGTGAACTTCCATATGAAGAGTAAAGTGGTTTTTATTCTACTGTGTTTGGGATAATAGTTAAAGTGCAGTTCTGTGTTTTAGTGAGTTATCACTTTACTGAACAATGCTGAAGCTTTTCGGTGACATAAATCTCATCTCTGGGATCTCTAAAGATTAATATAATGTTTCCTTGTGGACGCAAACTACTGAACCCACTGAAAGACATTAAATCTCATTCAGCAATGGTCATCACAACAACAAGTACGGTTTCCTTTGTTTGCAGCCCTGATACTGAAGCTGAAGTGGAGGACGACTGAGAGGTCAACACAGTCTTTGGTCGACCTATCCTCCTCAGATTAACGACAGCTTCATTTAACAGTTTCTGCTTACTTTTTTGATTGTACTGCATAAAATATACTATAAAATATTTTAAAATCTGCACATGACCGGATTACAGCAGGTTTCATCCAGACTCTCAAACACTGTTACATGCTTTCTATTCCCAAACAATACATCAACCTCCTAACAACATCAAGATTCACAAAGACACAGTCAGCAGCTACAGAGGCTTAAAGGGATTTGTTTAGCTTTTACTCATCTACAGCAAAAAAACAAAGTGCATAGATCCATTACCTGGGACAAGAAAGAAACTGTTTAGTATCAATAGCATCTATGCTAAATCCTAGGGTTATTCAGCTAAAAAAAAAAACATAAAGCAACACTTTCCCTCAACCTCTTCTAAATTCAGAATATGCTACATTTGTATGAGGTTAGTCTGGAGCCTAAAGGACGACTAAGAATAGAGCCTACAAACCTGAGACAAGGAGACTTAGACTAGACAAGAGCAGTGTCAAGGTCCGGACATACTTAAAGCCAGTGTCTGTTTGGGTTTTGGATGAGCTGAGCCTAAAACGCTTTAAGACAGGAACGAGATTCGATACTGGACAAATATACATTCATCATTTTCTCTTTGTAACAACAATTTTCAGCTGTTTAATTAAAGCCTAAAAAGACCTTTTTTAGAATGGTCAGGATCATTTTGTTGGTGTTAGAAAATAAAGAGGAAACATTTTAAATTTCAAACCTACAGTCTCAAAGACAGAACTTCCCACAACTGTTATGAAGAAAGGCTCAACACTTATAGCGATTTATACAAAACCCACCGTCAAACAGCAAATGAACCATAGTGCAACTCCATAAAGAACAAGTAAGGCTGTAAATATTTGAAAGTACAATCTGTGTGACGCTGGTGAAGAAAACAGCAAAATTCTGTACTGTGATGGTTCAAAGTTACCAGCCCTTTAGCCCTAGAAAACTTCATCTCTTGAGAAGCCTTGTGCTCGTCAGTTTCCATCATCTTTGATACTTCTCTGTGCTTTGTAAAGGAAGAAGTTCCTTTCTGCTGTCTGGTCACAGTTTGTTACGTCACAGCCCTAGGACTACATAGACTCAGGTTTTAAAGTGCACAATCTAAAGATCTGATCAGGGTCAGCTCCAGTTTGCAGCACTCAGACTAGAATCAATCATCCACTCCTGGTCAACTGGGACAGTTCTGGCACTTCCGTCAACCTGAATCTGGGGCACGTGTGAAACCCAGGTGTTCCAGTACACTTTTAGATTTTTGTGGTTGGGTCTCAAAGCCGCATTCATAATCCACAACTTATGCAGAAAAGGAGTTTAAGCAGTTCATTTGATGTCAAATCAAACCATGTCTAGATTACCTGAGTCTGGGTTGTAAAGCCCCTCTGAAAGTTAGGTGAACCTCCTACACCAGAGTGGAAAGTCATGTTCTGTTGTACTATTACCAGTATGGGGAGCTCGTTTCTATGCATCTCCAGGTCTGCCACTCAGAGAGGATCCCTGTTGATGTCCTTGGACTTCCAAATGGATCAAAGTCCATCTCAACCCCTTTCTCTCCACCACAGACTCTCTGGATATCTAGCTGTCTTGAAGCATCAGGGCTCTGCGCCAGACTGCCGCTGGGGTCAGCCACCAGTAGGTGATAGTTATTGCCATCATTGTTATCCCAGAAGGTGTTGTCAGGAGTTTTGTACTGTATGCAGAACTCCACTCTGTTTGGAAGCTCAATGATCTCTGGCACCAAGATGGAAAAAGAGAAGGTGTCTGTGTCAGGGCCACCATAGACATTGTTTAGGTATTGACACTTAACATCCTCGAAAGAGTGCCATGAATCAAAGGTAATCCGGACTGACACCAACTTCTCAAAACTGATGTTGTGGACCTGAACAGTTCCAGAGAGCAGATGCTCCTGGACATGACACGTTTCCAGACAAACATGCTGAGCTTTGAGCCGGTTCCTCAGGTTTAGATAGTCTGAAGCTGGTGAAGTGAAGTCCAAAACCAGCACCGAGCCAGAGTCTCCAACATCTGGAGGAGATGCACAAAATCAATTTCTTTAAAATGTAACTAAAATGTTAAACGTCGTTTGCAAAAAATAAAAGCTTATGAATTTCTGTGTGCAACAAGCAAATTCAATTTCAGATTTCAGAAACCAGTAGAGGGAAGGCACTCAAGCAAAATAACGCCGGTATGGTGACATAATGACATGATACCTGGTTTACCTGCATTATTCATATAGACCTAAGAATTAAGTATGTCCTACAGACCAGACAATCCCTTTCTACAGCTCCTCATGGTTTTAAAAAGAACAGAATTTGTTAGCAGTAAATATCTTTTTATTTTTGGTCAGGCAAAGGATATGAATGGGGATAAATAAAAAAAAATAGCATTACCAAAAAAAGCCTCTAACTTTCATCGAGACATTTCTTTAAACATTCCTAAAATGAAATTGTTGTTTAAAGAAGCCAAACAAGGTTTAATTCTTGATATTCTGTCTGCATTATTCATCTGAAAATATTTTCGCTCTATCAGGTCTTGTTTCAAGTTAGTTACCTTTGCCATCTCCCAGGTGTGATCCAGCTGTGGCACCCTCCATCTCGTTTAGATGGAACTGCAGCTCATTCAGCGGTTCATCCTCAAATTGGTTGAAGATATGGACCACAGTGAGTGCCAGACCTTGTGAATCAGCAAACACCACGTTTTTCTTCTTCTGCAGTATCCTGCTGTGTCCGAAGATGACATCTGCGGCACTCCTCTTTGAGTTCATTGACATTGTTGGGGGCGTGGTAGCCATCGCAATATTACGACCAGATGAAAGACACGGCCGCAGTGGTTCATGGCACTGCAGCAGAGTAGCTGATGATGATGACGATGAAGAACAGAGGAAGGGGTGTAAAGGCGGGGAGGTGGCCAGGCATATCCTCATTGCCATATCAATCGGAATGATGGGAGAAAGACCCCCCTGGCGAATGTTCAGGATTTGGATGACACTGAGAACAAAAAACAGGATTGTAAAGTGAGATGAACGTCACAATTTCCAGCATTTTAGTTACAAAAAAACGTTATCATTTATCAACAGACCAATTAAATGAAGCTTGAATAAGCTAATTACAGCACTGCTTGTTTGTGTTTTATTAAATCAGATTGTGATTACAGTGGCCCGTTGGTGTCAAGAGAAATCTGACAAACTCACAACTTCGAAAAGATCATAAATAAAATAAAAAATCACTCCAATTTTATTTTCAATATCGTTTCAATCAATCAATAAAACAAAATTACAAAAACAGCAGCTTCCATTCGCTGGTTTTAGCATCAGGATTATTATGAGCTTTTATTTTTTCCATAAGCGTTTCTACATAAAACTACAAATGGAAAATTAAATTTTATATCAATTATGTTTGATTTACTTTTTCATATTATGTACTCCTGACCCTGTTCTGAAACAAACAAATACTATTTACTGTTTATAATATGATGTTGAGATAATTTTAATAAAAGAAAAGAACTTTACTAAAATGACTTGGGTCGTTTTAAATGGGCTTGGGCGCCTTGGGTAAAGCGCAGTAAAGTACGTCAAAGGTAATAGGCACAAAGAGAATCGGTCCTGCTGCGTTTGTCGGAGTTTTACTTTACTGCATTTTGCAGTAATGCACGTTTTTCTTACTTTGATACCACTTGTAGGATCAGACCGTTACAATCAGTGGAACCGTCATCAGAACCTTCACGAGCCTCGTTCTCACCGACTCAAAGCGGCTGTTGCGCACTTAAATTTACGGTCTCTTACCTGGTGCTGTTCATTGGTAACTTCCGCTCAGTAACATCCGCCAGAATTATTCCCGGTTCGCCTCCTAATACAACAACAACCTGACCTCAGTTTCTTCAATAACGTCTTTTTTGTTTTGTTCCCTTATTAACTTTCAGCCATTTTTAGCAGGAAAAGCTGCCGTCTGTCCGCGCGCTGGCGCACGCCCCCTAAGACAGACAGAAAGCCAACCAATCAACACTCAGCCGCTCACTCTCTCAGCTAATGACGACCCCGAAGGTCAAGCTGCAACACTCCCAGCCAACCACAGAGAAGCTGAAAGGATACAAGCGGATTTAATTGTGACGCAACGGAGGGGCGGGGCCCAATTGCTAAACCCTGTTCCGCGGCAGGGGCTTGTAGTCTGAAGGTGTCGCGGAGCTCGGACCGACGTGAAACAAACGACATTTGACATTGTTTCCAGTGAGTGGGATTAGATATCTGTGTTCAACTGAAGACAAGGTTATGAGAATAAGAAAGTTAAGCTGTAAAGGCTTGTGCCAGAAATAAACGATAATCTGGTTCATCTGCCATGTTAATGCTCTAGAGTTATCACTGGCATAACTGGGTGCTGACATTTTAAGATAAGGATGTTTTTTAAGCAAAGAGAAAAAAAACAAGGAACAGCAAGAAATTACAAATAATTAACAATATCATGTAATATTCTTACTTCCTTCAGTTCAAGGGGAAAGTGAAAATCAGGATCAGTGTGGGCAGCCATCTGCCTTGACTGGTTGGAATGAAGGAACAAATAATAATTGTGACAACTTCCCAGAACTGTCATGCAGTAGGATTAGAACCACAGACACTGAAAATTTATCTTATAGTTTAGATATAATAATGACCCAGTCCTTCAGCTGTTGAGAATAAAAGTGTTTAATAGCTGTTAAGGTTAATAAATCAAACAGAACCCCTGATGTGGTCTGCTTAAACAAAAAATGTGCTTCAACACTTTGGTTACAAAATCTGCATAGAAACATCGTCAACAGAAAACACAAGTGCTAACGAAGGTTGTGCAAATCAAATTAATACTGTCAAACACTGTGAGTGTGGTCTGGTCCATCTACTGCTTCTCCATTAATACCGTACCATGAAAATAAAATTCAGCAGCTTCACACCTGCAAGACCAACAGAACCTGCAGGACTGACAGACGTGGACCTGCAACACATCTCATGACCTGCAGGGGGCAGTGCGCTGCTCAAGCTACAACAATACTATACAATACAATAAGACTGGCCACTCACCCAGGGAGTGGTCTAAGGTCCGCAGAGATGTATGTGGTGGTCATACCATAAGTTTAAACTTTGCTTTCATGGGGACTTATTATTTTTATAGAAAGTCTCTATGAATGTATGTACAGTAAAACCTAATTTTTCACAGGTGGGTCTGGATCTTATACTGCAATTACAAACTTCAAACTTTCACCAAAGAATCATTAAAAAACACTTTCAATCAAGATAAAGGCCAGTTTTATCATAAGTAGTTATGGAATATTTTCCTTTTTTGATTTTCTGGACGTAAACTGTGTATTTTTTTAGTATTAGAATCTAAATCACACACCAACATGATGTAGTTGGTACAGTAAGTAAAGTAGTAAGTAAAAATATGGCTTAAAAGTGTAAACATCCTAACATGACCCTGATCCCCATGAACTATGGAAGAACCAGCAGTGTGGTTCATGTTCCTGCACTTCTTTCATAGAAAAGCATCCTTCACAACTGTTAACACACAAATCTGAATAAATATGTGAGTTGGATTTTTTGGCACAAACTGAAGTTGAAGGCTCCAAACAAACAAACCTCTGACAGTTTTACTGGTAAACTAGTTACTGAATTCAGACACTGATCCGAAGAATTAAACATAACGTTTGACTTAAGTCTGAGTCACGTCATGTTATAACTATAAAGATTTCTTTGGTTGCATTTCTCATATTGAATTTTTCACTTATCCTACAGGTCCTACAGACAGATGTTGATCTGTTTGGCCAGCTCTCGGTCCAGGTCATGGATCAGAGTGTCAAAATCCTTTAGGCTGAGTCGACAGTTAAACGGTGCTTCAAAGTCCATGAAGTCGTCCATGTACAGACCTGCTCCACCTGAGGACCACACCTTCTTCTCCTCCTCCTCTTCATCGTCACTCCCTAAAAACAGTCAAAGAGCTTTTTTCAGACCAGCAGCTGAATGGAAGCTGGTATCCATACAACTTTATTTATTTATTTATTACCTGCATCGCTCTCACTTCCAGCAACCTCGTCGTAGTCCGCCTCCTGTCCACACACTAGGTCTTCTCTACAGATGCTCCAGTCTCCAGCATACCTGTTGATTGGCGGTGGGCTCTCAAGCCGGGCCCCGCTGCCTCGACCCCGACGTGACACTACCACCTCCTCCTCTGGATCCTGGTCCACAGCCAAGCACAGTGCAGGAAGGCGATGCTGCTGCTGAAAATTGAGGGGGAGGACGGAGGTGGAGGGCAGAGAGGAGACGCCGATGCTGTCCTCAGTGGGCACTCGATGGGTCGGCACTGAACAAAATGACAAACTTAGTATTCTAATTTGTGAAAAGTAAAGTGGTTTCCCCAGTAAAAGTACCTCCTCCCACCTGGCCACAACTGCAGAAGGTAGTGCAACACCTCGATGTGTCGTTTGAAATCCACAGCATTTGTTATGTCTTCATTGCCTTTGGCTCCACCCCTCCAGGCATCCTGAGTCGGTGTGAGGAGCACAGGACCAAAGCAGACAGCGAGGTTCTGGTGTGTCATCCTGTTTGAGGGGCTGAACGATGCTACCAGGCTGAGGTGGTCCAGGAGGATACACAGGGTGGTCTACAAAAAGCAGGAACAAATCGGACCACATCCAACCTAAAGCAGAAATGAGTTTCCCATTGTGCCACCAGGTGGCACTATAACTCTCCTTTCTCTTGGAGCAGACCTGTTGCTTAACATCTAATCTGAGAGACTCAGAGCAAGCGCTAGGACAAACCAAACAGCTGCTCATCCTTTACATCCAGCCCCATGTAAAGCAACACAACAGAACATGTTGTACTCTAGTACTGCGGTAGTAGGATGTGGCATTACCCTTTCTGGGAGGGGCAGACAGTCCAGCAGCACCACAGTCCTCTGGGCCAGCTGTGGGTCAGGGTTTGCAGGAGGAGGTCTTAGGATCATGGCCTCCATGACCACATGGTACAGAGTGTTGGTAATGAGTGGAGAGGGGAGCTCCCGCAGGTAGTCCTTCAGGATCCCTGAACACATCAAAGCAGACACCAACATCCACATCAGGTGCAGACTCAGGGTGAAGTGTAACCCACAACCCAGCATACCTTCAGCAGTAGGTTTGACAGAGTAACAGGTTAAATTGGGTTCTGCACCAATATGGCTTTAGGGTGAGGAGTAATACAAAGTCAAAAAAGTTGTGTCGTTAACTATAACTGAGTTATACCCAAGCCTTTCATCTAAACCACATGTTTGAATCCGTTCCTCGTGTCCTGATTCCTGAGCAGAATGCGAGGCAATGACCTGTAATGACGTTGATGTCGGGGTAGAGATCCTCATGGAGGCAGACAGCTGAACTGTTCCTTTCAAACCAGTCACGGAGCTCCTTCTTTACCGCTGCAGAACCACACAGTCGGTACAGGCCCACCATCTGATGCACAAAGACACATGTCAGATGGTCCCTAAAGTCCAGAAGGCAGATCTCTGAAGCCACTAATGAAAAGCAAAACAAACTGCCAGTAGCTAAAATCACACCTTTAGACCTCGTCGCTCTATTTCTGCCACACATTTCTGGATTAGTAGAGGGACTGGAGCTGCACATCCTTCCTTCTGCACCAGGAGGTGTAGTTCAACACCAAACACATTTGAAGGTGCTGAACTGTCACTGTTGGGCTGTGGACAGAAATATCCCATTCCTACAGTATTCAGTACTGGTAAATCCTCACTACTACTACATTTAACTGTAATATACATCAGAAACTGTGGCTGTCACTTTGGTACACACACTGATTAGCTGGGTTTAAGTTTCATTAGTCTTTGTATTGTACCTGTGTGTCCCATTTCTCCTGCAGAGACAGTTTGACATAGAGAAGTCCTCTGGGCTCCAGCTTCACGCAGAGCTGCTGACTACGACTACCTGAAAGACATCTGTCTTGAAATACCTGTGTCCATGTATATGCAAATATATAAAGTGTGATCGGTGTTACAATGTGATCAACCTTTAAAGAGTGGAGGAATGGCGAGTTCACCCAAACAACAGACCCTGTTCCTGGACGGTCCCCCTGAAGCCTCTGGCTTTGAGCCTTGTGCTGTTGAAAGACTGGGTGCAGAGACAGAAAAACCAGTAACACCTAGAAAGAAGAGTTTGGACGACATTTAGTCTGGATTTCTCATCAAACCTACTTGTTTATAATCATCATCATCATCATCATCATCATCATCATCATCATCATCATCATCATCATCTCTGTTTAGAGCATGCTGGTAAAAGACCAGGCAGCCTTCTGTTTCAGTTTCAGTCTTGATTTTCCCTCCCAGTTCGTTTAGTGAAAGTGAAGCTGTGAAGCTGAAGCTGGAGGACGGACACAAAGCAGAAGCCTCAGTTTGGCTCAGTTTCGGATCTTTTGTTTATACCTAACCAGATCAACTGGTTGAAAGAATTTAACTTTATTACATTATTCAGTGTGTAAAGCTTTCAAAAGAAAAATCTGATGAATTATTGTTGTCGTGTGCAATGGGTTGGAAGCCAAATCTGAAATATAAAGTCCACAATTACACGGAAAAGCATGAATTATGCAGTGTTTGTCAGCATCACAGATAATCACACCCAGGATAAGAAGTAAACTTATAATGAGCAGCTGTACCTGGTGTTAACACCACTATGCGGAGCTGCTGTGCTCTCTCCAGCTCCAGGTGAAAGGTGTGGTTTAGTGGCAGAACCGAGCCTCTCAGGGTCAGCAGGGCGGTCCTTGCTCTCGTAGCGCCGTCAATCTGGATCACCAAGAAGATCTCCTTCGATCCTTCGGACCTGAAGAACCGTTTAAATGTGAGGCTGCTCTGATCATGGGAAACCCTCCAGCCCTGCATTACCAACAAATCTGACTCAAATGTCTTTGTATCATGTTATTCAGATGAAATGTCAATATTGAGATGGCTGCTGTTTGTACCGGTTGACCTTCATCTCCTCTAAGCCCAGCAGATGGACCGTGAGTAAACCCGTCACACGCTGGCTGCATCGAGGAGGGTCACAGCCTGCGTACAGCCTGAAGGAACCAAAGTCAGAAGCCGCCTCCTGGGAGGTTGCAGGTTGATGGGGTTGTTGGCGTGGCAGAAGCTCAGGAGAGTCTCCATCACTAAGGTAACCTGAAACAAGGTTTGCAGGCACAGAATACATTGAATACACACGTTTGTTGATCATATAAACAGTCCAGTTTAAACATAGGGAAGTTCATTATGATTCGTCCTCATTACCCCCTTTGCTGGCGGACCGTCCTCTAGAGGATTGCCGCAGGGGTCGTGCTGGGGCTGCAGAGGTGTCCAGGTGGTATCTGCTGATCACGTTCTGGTTGGACAATGATGATGCTGCCACAGTTTTGGTGCTGGACTCGTTTTCCTGTTGATGAGCTCGAGAGGACGAGCGAAGGCTGAGTTTACGCCGCAGCTCGGGAAGTTTTTTCATCTTCAGGGACAGTTTCCTGACAGTACCAGGAGACCTTAGCCTGTGCATTACACTGCTAGCCCTGGCCCCTTTCTTTTGGGAGGTAGGGCTGGAGTCTGAGAAGAAGAGAGAATGAAGGTCTGACCCCTCTGCAGGCCTAGTGTATAACAATAAACAGGTCAACAGGAGGAGCAGATGAAGATAGAACTCACCTGTGTTTTCTGCTCCGATCTTTTCGATATTGCTGTTGAGATTTGGATCGGTTCCCTCCTGTGGACCGCCGCCTTCTGATGACCCAATCCACAGACCCTGATGTTCTGTTCTGGACTCTTCTGACTCCGCTGCCTTTGACACTCCTTCCTCCTCTGTGTCATTCCTCCTCCTCCATATGACCTCCTCCCTGCAGGGACCTGGATCCTCCTCTTCTGGGATTGGGTTGTACCAAATGTTGCTTCCACTTTCCTCCTGTGCACCACTAGCCTCATCTGAAACCTGAGCCTTTCCAGACAGCACCCAGGCTCGGCTGCTGCGATCTAGGCTCTGTAGGTAGGTGCGCTGCCCAAATAGCTTGGTATGTCCAGGTGTGCTGGCGACATGGGGGCAGCCTCCTGCTGGCTGGAGGCCTTCCTGCTGTTTGGTCATAGTCACAGCAGTGCATGGGCTGCTGCTCAGGTCCCAGGCCAGACGGGTGCACGTCCTGTCCTCACACTGCTCTGCCTGACACTTAAAAATATAAAGGGGTTCAAACTAGAAGCACTTCAAGAAGAAGTCACCACTGAAACACACCCAACTGTTCTGTACCTCGTTGGGTGTCAGCCGCCCAGCTGTATGGTGGGATCTAATGGAGAGCTGTTCCTGGTCACACATTCTTGGGGTGGATGCTGGGGCCAGGCAGGGTGAAACCACAGACCCCTGCCGTGCCCACTGCTGTTTCTTAGCAACTGTAATGTGGTTGTGTGATGGGAAAGGAGGATCGGGACTGGTTGTTGTGGTCATCAACATTGATGATGTTGATGATGATGATGATGACTGGATGATTGTGTTTGGCTTCACTGGAGCATCTAATGAACACACAGATTTACAGACATACTTCTTATTCTCCACAAAACTTGATCTGGCTCATTAGAAAGAAAATTCAACATATTCGTCCAGTTTTGTCACTTTTCAGCCAGCTAAGATCTGGTTGGGTCTCTGTTGATTGTCATGGTATAACTTAGTGTAGAAGTTTTTACACGAGACACAGTGAGAAGTGGAAAACAACACTTCATGAATTAAAACCATTGATTTGTCTCATCTCGAGGGTAGCACGGTGGTGCACCGTTGCCTCACAGCGAGAAGGTTCTGGGTTTGATTCCCGGAGGCAGCCCGGGTGCCTTTCTGTGTGGACTTTGCATGTTCTCCCCGTGTTCGTGTGGATTCTCTCCAGGTTCTCCGGGTCCTCCCACAGTTCAAAAATTATTAGCATTAGGTTTATTGGCCTCTCTCCATTGTGAGTTCGTGTGTGAATGGTTGTTTGTCTCTGTGTTGCCCTGCAATGGGCTGGCGACCTGTCCAGGGTGTACCCTGCCTCTCGCCCATAGGTTCAAGGCTCCAGCCCCTCTGCAACCCTGCATATGGGATTAAGCGGTATGGAAAATGGATGGATGTCTCATCTCACAGACATCTGGATTTCCCTCTTGTGTTTGTGAAGACGTTTACACAGCCCATCCTCACCTCTGAAAGGTTCTGGGTCTGATTCCCGGTTCAGAACCAGACAGATTGTGTTAATGGGTGTCGTCCCTCACAATGGACAGTGCGCAGCACATCTGACTGAGCAGATAAATCCAGCCTCTGTCTGTGTCTGCGCAGGAATCTGATGTGTTCCAGTCTTAACCATGAAGACTATGTTGTGCTTCCACAGGTTTGCTTTAACTGCAGAGCCTCTTTCTTCAGTACACCTGTAAAGCTGTAAACAGTTTCTTTCTGTACCAGAAGTTTTTCACTGGTCCGCTGTAATATTTAAACTGCAGTACATCAGCTTTGAGGAAATGCTAGTAAAATACTATTCCTGCTACTGGACTAAACTACTGACAGGAAAAGACCATAGAAAGACCTGAGAGAGTTACATAATAACAGTCCATCTGGCTCCAATTCAAGCAGTCTGAAAAATAATCAGTGAGAAAACTGGAGGGGGGGGGTTGTCAGTGGGAATAGGGGGAGGCAGGGGCAAACTGGCAAACAGCTGTGAGTGTGCAGATGTCAATGAAGTCTATGTTCAGGCCTAAACACACTGCTGCCTATTCACTATTCATTAGTCTTAAAATACACAAACACACAAAGGCTGTGTGTGTGTGTGTGTGTGTGTGTGTGTGTGTGTGTGTGTGTGTGTGTGTGTGTGTGTGTGTGTGTGTGTGTGTGTGTGTGTGTGTGTGTGTGTGTGTGCGCGTAACCCTCTACTTGCCAGAAAAAATCATCTGATCGACAGTTAATGATGTCGAAAAATCTGTGAAATAATTTGGACATAAAAAACAGACCTTCCGCCGTATCTCCAACATATCTCTTCTATCCAGGAAATAGTCACTCTCAGGTCTAATGACAGTACAGTAGGTTGGTGACTCAACCATGTGTAGATGAGCAGATTAGAGACAGACAGAACGACAGCACTCAGTGGTCTCACGGTCAAGGACTGGTCTTACTTAGAATTAAACTAACCTGGTGCCATGAAGCTTGAATCTGCTGTGGTGCTGCAGGTCAGTCCTGATCTGTGGCTCTGTAAGAAATGCTCTGGCCTCGATGCTAGACGCTGCCTATTGATAGTAAAACACATGAGCATAGGCCGGAGCATCGACAGAACAACACGCTGGCCCTGACATCATCATGCTTCATATGACATGGTTTGGTCAGAGACGGACACTAACTCAGTGACACTGAAGTGTCAGCTACAGTTTTCTGGTAACTATTCATTCTCAGATACAATTATTTATAAACTATAGTGCAGCCCAGAAAATTGTTTCTGAGGGAACAAAACATTTTTAAACTCTGGACATGTGAGCTTGTAGCTCTTCCATGGATCCTGGTACTGTTAGCATGCAGACCCACGTCCTCCACAGTCAAAGGTCACATTATATAAGACCCACTTTACTAAATATGACGCTCAGATAAGCCTGTGTTTCTTTCTGTTGGGAATGTAAACACAGATCTGGCTCCAGGCTTCTGGAATCACAGTGCCTGAACTGGTTCGTAGCCATGAGACCTGCTCGCTCACTGTGGCCACATCTAAACTGTTACAGTGGAAAATATCCAAACTGGGCTGTCGGGTCAAATGTGGCATCGGCATTTACAGCAGAGGGTGAAACTGAGAATACAGACTACAGAAGCAGCCTGGGTCAAAGCATTCCTCTGGGAACATTCTCATTTTATCAGACTTTAGCAGACACTGACGCTTCATCCGCAGTCACAGGAAGAGTCACCAACCCAGCAAGCACTGAGGCCTGTCAGAGGAGCAATGGCCTGTATGCATCAGTCTGTGTGACTGCTTGGACCCAGCGTTAGGTCTCAACCATCTTGACTGGATTAACTTCAGGGATTGCCACTGAACAAACTGAGCTGAGACCCATTGGAAGATGACCGAAACGCACATCAGGTCTTCCTTCTAGTTATACAGCGGCTTCCCCTTCGTTTACTGAGCAACTGACTAAGAAATCTGTTGCATTAAAGTTTAGGTTTGGGTTGGGTTGATATTTCCTTTATGTAATATTGGCACCTCATCTCTATACTCTAAGTACTTACATTGCCCTACAATCCTCTGGCAGTTTAAAAGCTGCTGAAATGAAACGAAAGCTCAGATTTTAAAAAGGACCTGTGAACAGTGGAAGGTTCTGCATGGAACGGTTTTCTGGGTTCACCCTTGGTAGAACGAGCTTGTGAGAGACGCAGCAGGTTTCAGGAGGAGAAGCTGAGTGTGATAAACAGGATGTGGACCATCATCCCTCAGAGGAGCTGGTGGGATGTAAGCTAACGTGTGCAGATCTCTCACCGCTTCCTTTGGGCTCCGTCTTCCTCCTGGTTCTATCCTTGCCTCTCAGCCTGGAGAGGGTCCTCTTCAGGAGAGGCTCGGCCATGATGGCCTCTCTGTTTGCCACCTCCTCCTCAGAGGTCCTGGAGGTGACGGTCCAGGAGTCCGCGCAGCTTCTTCATGTTTCCACAGACCACAGTTTGTTCAGGCTCGGCCATTACTGCACTGGCTACATAGCTGCAGAACAGGAAATGAATTCCTCACATTCTTTCCCAAACTCCCCCTCCTCCTCCTCCTCCTTTTTCTCCTCCCACTCTCCTCCCTCTGTTTGGAAAGAGCAGACAGGACAGAGGGTTCATGGGAAATATAGTTGTTGGAATGAAACCATCCAGTTTCTAAGACCATTGGGGAGGAAATAATGTCATCCAAGCTAACATTAACAAAGCAATAGTGTTACTCTTAAGGTGAAAAGGGTTGTAGAGTCCAATGTTCTGCTCAGGTTCTAAACTTTAATGAAAAGTTTAGAAAAGCTCATGAGTTTTGCTCCTATAAACAGCCAGGCGAGCTACATGTTAGGTTTAAAGAAGGACCGAGCATTTCACTCATATTTTATTTCCTTGGTGCGACACAGACCTGGATCTGTTCGGTTCCAACACCAGTACTGATGTCAAGTTCAGATTTAACATCAAGTAACAGTGGAAACAATTAGACATAAAAATACTGTATGTGGTTTGCACACAAGACAGCTGAGCTTGGAATTTTGGCAGGTTAAACTCCAGGGGAGCGGTGGGCAACCACAGTGCGGTGCCTGAGCAGCTAGTGTAAAGGGTCTTGCTTAAGGATTGATCTCCCTACTGAGCTTTGTTTAAACCAGAAAACTGGACTCAGGACTAAACCGACCCTCTGCCACTTTTCTGAGATGCTGATTATTGCGAGGACCTATCTCAGGCTGTTGTCACCACATTAGACACTGGCTCAGGCATTCCAGTCTCTATCCAGCAGATGGAGACAAAGCCCAAGAAACAGCTCGACCTGACTTGGATCAGTCAGGATCAGTTGCACAGCATAAGACTTAACACAACAAATATGACAGCAAGACCCTGACAGGACGTTTTGTGTTGCTTTAGTTCATTTTATCGTTAGTTATTTTACATTTAATAATCTATTTGTCATAATTTGCCCTTGTTTGTTATTTTGACCATTTGTATTTCTGTTTTACTGTTATATAATATAAAAAAATGTATGTAACATGTAAAATGTAATAACTTCTTTAAGAGTAATTCGGACTTTTAATTAAATAAGATCTATAAAGTGTCAACGGTTGATTATAGAGCTGGTCAGGGACAGTAGATTTTGTCAGGAAATCAAGTACCCATTGACTTGAATAACTTATTTAGTTAAAACTTTACACAAGGAATCACAAGCAAACAAATCCAGACATGATGCCAGCAGAACCAAAACATGTGGACTCAACTTGACTTTCACAATCAAATCACTTTTCTTTGTCAACTACATTCTTTGTTTGAAGCTTCATTTGTCTGTTGGAAAGAGAGTTCAGAGTTCCAGAGGAGAGTGTAAGTTAAGTGAATCCTGGTGTGACAGCGGTTGTGCCCTTTTTTGGAACCTACAGCAGGCATCTTTTCACAAACATCACAGGTTTTACACATGCTGAAATTAATTAAACATAAAAAGAGAAATTTAAGAAGCTCAGTGAATGTTTGTATGTGATGATCCTAAGAAAAAGAAGATTCTTAATTGGAATGGTATGTCTCCAGAAGCTGACATTGTGTCCTGAAGCAGAGGACAGAGGGGACGTTCCAGACCATCAGAGGATTAAACACAGAGGTTTACACCAGTGTTGGACATCTGGAGCTGCCAGTCAAACCTGAATTCATTAACCTCCCTGTTAATTAATTAAAGACACGTCCGCTTCAATTATGAGCAATTATAGAGCTGGAATCATTTTAATTGACCCAGATCAGAAGTTCTGTTGACGCCACAGAGGACGATGGTTTATGTACATGTTAACAGCCTGCCAGACCAAGCTCCAGTCCTGTTGAACCAGGTCCAGGTTCTGGAGGCAGACACCCCCTTTTACGACTGGGCTTAAAACTTTCCTTTGTGATTAAGCTGATGGTCAGAGCTGTTTTCTTTATCTAAAGGAAGCATAGACATCCCAGTGTCTCCAGTGTTCAGTTACTGGTCCAGCTATCTTGTATTCAGTCACTGGTTTAAACATCCTGTCTGTGTTCTGTTACTGGTCCAACCGTCCTGTTTGTGTTCTGTTACTGGTCCAACCGTCCTGTTTGTGTTCATTACTGGTCCAACCGTCCTGTCTGTGTTCTGTTACTGGTCCAACCGTCCTGTTTGTGTTCATTACTGGTCCAACCGTCCTATCTGTGTTCTGTTACTGGTCCAACCGTCGTGTCTGTGTTTTGTTACTGGTCCAAAGTCATGTCTTTTGTGTCTCATGTGGGATTTGCCTCGAATTGACCGTTGTTGTGATTCGTACTATAGAAATAAGCCTAATTAGTTCATCTATTCTAGGTCTGATATAGTTTGTTGCACTGGCAGTGTTCTATATTGTTTTAATTCAAATTCATCAAAGTAAAACATAAAATGAATATAGTAATGTTACTGCAGATACTGAAATTTTGTGTTTTTGACTCCTTGATGTTTTTACAAAGACCCAGTAGGCTTTCACTGTTACAGTTCAAATCAATCACAATCTTTTGCTGTTTGTTATCTAACTCTTTGTTCATCATCTTTATAAAAGTAAAGTGATGGAGGACAACCATCCTGTATTCCTGACTCTGTGCATAAAGAGGGAATCTGGACCTTTTGTGTGTCTCCTCTTGGTGTCGCTCTTTCCTCGCTTGCTCCTCTCTCTGCTGGGACAGAGGGAATTCCCTCAACTGGGACAACTAGAAATCTCTGTGCAGCACACACACAGAATGTGTTTTTCTGTTTGGAGCTGAAGGTCGACACTTTGTTTCGTCCCATTTTATTTTCATTTTTCTGCTTTTTCGTCTGTGTTTCCTACAGAACCTGCAGCGAGCAGAGTCTTATTAAACCATAAGAAAAATGTGAAATGAGATAAAACAAAATGGAGTCAAACAACGAGGTAAGATAAAATGATGGTGGAGCACATGAGAAAATATAAATAAAACACCAGAGAGGAAACAAATGATTTCAAAGAACTAAGAAAAAACTAAGAAAAAACTAAGTGAATGAGCCAGATGCAATCAGTAAAATTCGATGTGACGAGTCAGATATCATAGCAAACTAAAGGTGATACTCTGAGGCCATGACAGGGACAGAAAATAAATAGTCTAAAAGATAACTTTTATTAAGAGTTCATGTAAAATCCAGATGCTTTATTTTGATGAAACAATGTTTTCAGATCCATTGGATTGTTGGATCGTGTGGGTGTGTGAGACACAGCCAGCCCATCTGACTTTGTGCGGTGACATGTGGAAACCCACCAGTGAGCTGCCATGGACGCAGGGTGATGTTGCTATTTAAATGCAAATGTGTGTGTGTGTGTGTGTGTGTGTGTGTGTGTGTGTGTGTGTGTGTGTGTGTGTGTGTGTGTGTGTGTGTGTGTGTGTGTGTGTGTGTGTGTGTGTCACTGGTCACACACAAAAGGAAATACTTCACTCACAGCAGAGGCGGCTTTACACTTATTTATTCAAAGTAAAAAAGAAATATATTTATTTTTAGTAAAACAAAATAAATAATAAGTTTTAATTGTAGAGAGAAACGAAGCATTGGACAGATCACCTTGTTACACTTTTACTTGTACATTTATTGTTTTAATTATTTATGTTTGACTCAGGTTGACTTTTCATGTGTATTACCTGATTCAAACAAAGTGTTTTAATAAACGGCCTCAGGTGAGACACAGCAGGTGGGATTTGCTGTTAAGGTTGCAGCTATTGAGGAAAAGAAGAGACAAAACAATCAAATAATAAATTTAAAACGAGAATGATGCATCGAGTCCGTGTCGTCCGTGGCCGTGAGCGTGGGAGGATGGATCACCTCCACGGCGGTCGCCTACGTAACCGAGTTTCTGCTCATGTAAATGATATTAAACACGAGCAGCTGCAACTCAGCTCTTGAATAAGACACAACCTAATAAAGCAGTCACTTTGCATGATGTCGATTTACTGGCTTCTTCTTCTTCACGTCTTCATCCTGATACATAGATAAATAAATAAACAAATGCTTTATCTTCATTAATAATGTGAACAAATAACGTTTCAAAACAAATGTGAAAGCGTAGCTATAAAAAACACCTCATTTAACATTATACTGATTATTTTAATGCAGTATTTAAAATATTATTCATATGATATTTATTGATAGCTGTTTTTATTACAGAAATGCTGATGAATTAAATACTGTACACAATCTGTCAATGATAGAATTATTTGACTACACTTTCAGTTTGTTTTGTATTTGTATTTTAAATGTGAAATAAATACACAGAAAATAATATCAATCTACAGTTGAATCAATTGATTGAAACAATCAGCATTTTACGTGACATTGATTCAAATTAAAAAACAAAACAAAAAACATTTCTATACATAACTGATGAAAATGTGTGTGTGTGTGTGTGTGTGTGTGTGTGTGTGTGTGTGTGTGTGTGTGTGTGTGTGTGTGTGTGTGTGTGTGTGTGTGTGTGGAGGGGGGTCATGACTGGACACGCACTCCTCCCCTCCATTTTCTCGCCGGGATTCGTCCTAAAAGACTGAACCCTCATTTGGAGACCAGATCGCTGCGTAACCCCCCCCCCACCCCACCCCTTAGCTAATTTATTTATTGGTTACATTTAATTAGCTGCAGATAACACTGGTTAAGTTATTATTATTATTATTATTATTATTATTATTATTATTATTATTATTATTATTATTATTATTATTATTATTATTATTATTATTATTATTATTATTATTATTATTATTATTATTATTATTATTATTGACATTCAAACAATCCGATGAATATATTTTTAGTACTGTGTTCATAGAATGTCAAGCAGAAAGGACAGCACAATACAGAACAGACATTTGCTCACCTTATCTTCTCCTCTTCATCACTTTCTTTTTTCTGATGTTCTTTTTTTTCCTCCTTAATTCAAAAGTTCCTGGATAATATGCATTCCTTCTCTGCATCCCATTTTATGGCTCATCCCATCCTCTCCATTTTCCTCTTCCTTTTTTCCTTATTTGCTTTTCTTTATCCTGTCATGCTGAAAGTCAAATTTCTCCTTTCTTCCCCTATTAACTGTTTGTTCTTTTGTTTCCAACTTTTCTTAATAATCATCATTCACTCTTTTTTAAGTTTAACTCAGGAGTACCTCCATCCTGTCTCCTCTGCTTCCTCCTAGACTCTTTTTCCTTCCTTCCTCTTGTTTTCAATCTGGACTTGGTCCACCCATCGGAGCCTCCGAGGCCTTCATTCCCAGAAGACGGAAGAAAAACCAGCCTCACTTCTTGCAGAAACGAGAAAAAGATCTGTTAAATTGTGTCACAATTCCGAACGTTTCATCGCAGTGGTGACAGAATTTGGGTCTTGGGTTCTGGGACACAACTGACCTAGACTGGACTCTGCAAATTCTCTAATGAGGCACATCCATCTTCTGATTTCAGAGAAGACTGGGACTGTCATAGGTTCTGATTCTGATTGGTTAATATAAGTTGCACGTTCATGAATCTGTGTTTATCCTTTTAGGCTTTGTAGATGGAAAAGGTTCACACAGGTGAGTTCTGATTCGGAACTGTCCTATCCAGATGTAGAAGAACCACAGGCTTGTTGGTTGTGCTTTGCTTCAGAGACTCATTGATGGAACTTTGGGCTCTGAAAGATGAAAACAGAAACCAAACCAGTCCATAGTTCTGGAGAGAGAGGTGAGGTGGGGGAGGAGTGTGGGGGGTGATTGCCCCAGGCTGTCTGTCTGTCTGTCTCTCTCTCTCTCTTTCTCTCTCTCTCTCTCTCTGTTTCTCTCTCTGGTTGGTGGTTGGAGCTCCCGCCTCCTGTCCTTTTCTCTCCTCCCTCTCTTTATCTCTCCCTCCTTCTCTCTGTCCCTCTCACAAACTCTCTTAGTGCTTTTCTCCTTATATGGTCGTAGCCCGCCCCCCACCATGATGTCACAGGCTCTAAGGAAGACCCGTGGGGTTTTTGGGTTTTGGCGTCCAGTCCTGTGGGGCCGCAGGGCTGAGAGTTTCTCCTTCGCTCCTCATCCCTCCATCATCATCTCTTCGTCTCTTTGGGGAAAAGAAAAAAGACACTTTGCTTGCGCTCGATTTGCTGTTCGGACCCAGCTCTGTTTTCTCATCCTCTGAGGATTTTACTACTTTTTTTCTTCCTATTGCATCTGTCCTTCATGCTTGCTTCCAACATGATGTCCACTAAAAACCTTTAAAACTTTTCCAAGTACAAACGTAGACAGTGGAGAAGTTGAATTAAAACTTAAAAAGAGACAAAAAGTTGTGCAGAAGAATAAAAGTCCTGCTGACCTCCTTGCACACGTCTTCTTCCTCGTTGCCCTCCACATATTTCCTTCTTGTCTAACATCAAGGTTTGGAGCCTCCGTCCATGTTCTGCCGTTACAGTTTTTGCAAGACTTTGCTGTAGACTTTTTCTTCTACTTCTTGTTTTATTTTGTGCTTGTGCAGCAGCAACGACAAAGGTCTAAGCATCAGGCCCAGTGATGTTTGGGATCCAGGACAACCTGCCCCGCGGGGCCACAACCAGCATGAAGGAGGAGCCGCTGGCTGTTCGCTCCTGGATGCACTCAGCCGGCGTGGTGGACGCCAACACAGCCGCTCAGAGGTAAGCTCACCACCGCCCCACAGGGATTCTGGGAGCTGTAGTCCCCACAGAGAGCAGAGCGGGAGGACAGGTTTCAATTCAGATCAAAGCTGCGACTTTTCTTCCATTTGACAGATTCTGTTCATATCTGAAGCACAAACTAAAACTCTGTAACCGAACAAAAAGAAACATGTTCTTTGTGTACAGAAAATTTCACTGCTGAGAAAAAATTATACAAATTACAATTTAATGAAAACACACCAAATAAAAAAATGTTTGATTCATCAGGCAGAAAAACCTCAACTGATTCTCATCATTACTATTTTTCTGACCTCTGCAGGTTTTAATCTCTGTCTCTTGTAAATTAAATGTTTTTGAAACAATGTGAAGTGTGAAAATTCAATCAACATCTTTTTGTTGTGGATCATTTAATATTTATTAATATTAAGACAGACAAGTGGCTGTAACACAGGGATGGTAATTTCAGGTCAAACTAAACATTATTAACTCTAACTAACCTCTAAACAGACTGTTGTCGCTCATCACTCACAATCACTAAAAATCACTTTACACCTTATTTACAGGAAACATGCTCACACTTCAGTTTTAAATGTGTCATGAGATTTTCCTTATTTACATGTAATTTCAATATTTCGGTTAAAAAACACACAGCTTCATTCAAATCACAAAATGCATTTCAGGTCCAATAATTAATTTCAGTTTAAAAGTATTATTAGAAACAGTCTCTGCTGAGACGCTGACATTTAAATCAATGCACCACATTTACTATGATCAGCTCTTTATAAATCATATTTTACAATTCAATATTATTACAAGTATTATGTATAATGTTATTCTAAATGTCTCACTGCTATCACTGAATTTATTGTTTATTTGCTTTTGATAAAAGTTGTAAAATCATTGACACCAGGATCAAATCTAGTGACACTGATTGTCGTCGAGTCTGCAGCGTGGTTTACCAGAGTTCATCCCACTTGTTTTAGTAAAATTCAACAAAACAGGAGAAAAAGAAACAAACAAATATTAGGCATGTATCTGTGAGGACGGGCCAAGTCAGCAGCCGGGGTCAGTGCTGTAGTTTGACTTCTTTATGATGAATATTTATAAGTCCTGACATGAACGGGCTTTTTCTTTGGGCTGATCTTTTTTTCGTTCCCCCCGCAGTGTTAACATGTTGTTGAGAAGATGATTCATTCATGTGGAGGTTAAAGCCTGAAGCTTTTATGTCACATCTCACTGAACAATGTCTAATTTTTATGAATATTTTACTCCTCACATTGCTCAGCTCACTGAATTATTACGTTTAATTATCATTAATGTGCCACAAAGATGTGTTTTACACATGTGAAGTTAAAGTGTTTGTATGTGTTTTATTCCTGGCGCAATGTGTTTGTCATGTTTTCTATTTGTTTATAGTTTTACTCTGACATTGATTTTACTTTTACTTATTATTTGGCCTAACAGACGCGCTGACTGATAAATCGGCTGTTTATGTGGGACAGGTGTGGTTTGACCCGGACAAACGGGGGCTTTTAATTGTTTAAGTGTAGAATACGGTATTTAGTATTATTAGTCATGTTTAGGTAGAAAGGTGAGGAAAATGAAACAACAAAATACTACTTAATATTAAAACACTAAATCCAACAAAAGTGAGAATTGTGCATTCTCGTGCATGAGTGGCTCATGCCCTGACCTGCTTCTCCGTTTCCGTCTCCGTCCCTCAGTGGGGTGGGGCTGGCTCGGGCTCATTTTGAGAAGCAGCCTCCGTCCAATCTGAGAAAGTCCAACTTCTTCCACTTTGTGTTGGCGTTGTACGACCGACAAGGTCAGCCAGTGGAGATCGAACGCACCGCCTACGTCGACTTCGTAGAGAAGGAGAAGGTAAGAAAGAGCTGAGGCACAAATCTAACACACCCTCCACTTTTTGACCCCCCAGCACCCAAACCATAACTGCTACAGTCAACGTGTGTCAGCTGACTCAGGGACACGTCTTTCACTCGGAGCTCACAGATGAAAACTCACAGCTTTTCTTCTGTCTTCAGGAACCGACAGGAGAGAAAACCAACAATGGGATCCATTACAAACTGCAGCTGCTCTACAGTAACGGTGAGGACACAGACACTCCTCGTAATCCTCCGCATATCAGCCATGTAACTAAACGGATTCTGTTTTCAGGGGTCCGAACCGAGCAGGACTTGTACGTCCGACTGATCGACTCCATGACCAAACAGGTGAGCTGCTGATTAACAGTAACACAATGATGTTGGCTGAAGGAGCAGCAGCCGGAGAGGCTGCTTCTGCTGCTGCAGTCGGAGATGACCGGTTCAGGCCCGCTTCTCTCTGACAGCTGGAACCTTCTCTGACAGTTTTTTGACAGCTCCACACTTCTTCCTCTCCGTCACACAGAAGCCTTTCTCCTGCACAGAGCAGCCACAGATAAGAAATCTACTTCTGTGATCACCACCATCTGTTACACTCACGGCCATGTGTTGCTTCAGATGTTCTGGTCTCGTCAACATGTTAACTGATGGAGAACTCTCGATTTTAGGCTGATTTTAGATTTGAACTGCTACACCTTAAAAAATTGTGCACAGACTGTGAAACTGGTATTTTGCGCTGAGAAAACCTGTCCAGTCAGCAGTTTATGTCTCTCAGTTCCTTGTGTCTGTCATACGCAGAGACTCTAATGGATACCAGCAGCAGCCGAAGCATTTAAATCTAACGAGTCATTCAATTAGTGAGGTCTTAACGAGCGCTGCCGTCAGGCGTCGTTTACATTGTGCAATCCGTTCTCTGTGAAAAAGGCTTCTCATGCGTTGGGGAACAGCTGTTTGATGTGAGTGTCTGCAGGCTGCAGCTGTAATGAAACATTCAGAGGATCAAATGTTTGCCCTCAGTTCTGCCTCTCACTTCACTCAGGCTAATAGCTAATAATCACTCATAATGGAGACAAATGAAATGAGGCTTTAATTGAGTTGTTTCTGCCGCTGGACCAGAGCAGGCCAGCAGGGCTCATTAGGCCTGTGTGTGTTTCAGGCCATCATCTATGAAGGTCAGGACAAGAACCCGGAGATGTGTCGAGTTCTGCTGACGCATGAGATCATGTGCAGGTACAACCTGGACTACATGACCACACTGGAACCGTCCAATACAAACGCCGCAGCATGAGCAGGTCTGAGCTTTATTATTCTGTCCCTGTGTCTGCTTCAGTCGCTGCTGTGATAAGAAAAGCTGTGGAAACCGGAACGAGACGCCGTCGGACCCCGTCATCATCGACAGGTAACTGATGCTGTCACACTCTTCATATCTGCTCAGGGCAGGAATGAGAGTTTCTATTCAAAGCAACATGTCAGTGCTTCTGACACATGACAGCGTTGGATCTGAGTCCTGTGTCGTCAAGTGGAAACACAGCAGGGAAAATATCTGAACACCAACTTCAGATGCGACAAAGCTTGAATTTAGATGCATGATCGGCGTGAACACATATTGACGCTGTTTCTGTTTGAATAGAAGCTTTTTTCTTGGAGACACTGGCTTGATTTGGTTAAGTGGAGAATCCCTCCCCATCCCCCTGCCTCCACCAGCACCACCACTTATTCTTCCTCCTCCTTCCCTCAGTTCTGTCCCAAGAGGAATCATTCGCTCTGCTCTCTTCTTTTCACCCCCCCCCCTTCCTCCTCCTCCATCTCCTCCTGTCCCCCCCCTGAGTATCACCCCCTCCCACCTGCTCCAGGACTGTGGAGGGGGGAAGGCGGAGTAAGAGATGGGAATATGGATGGAGTGATGGAGGTATAAATGGATGGCTGTGACTGCAGCAGGTTTCTGAAAAGAGAAGTGATACACAGAAACCCCACCCCCCACCTCTCTGCTGAAATGCATGATGGGAAGGTCTCCTGTGCTTTCGGCAGCGTCCACTGAACGGAAACCTGTCAGGGCCAGTCTCCGCTGCTGAGATTCAAACCGCTCAGACGCGTTTATTCAGCTTTAAATATATGATTGTTGTTAAAATCCAGTGCGTGTTTCTGCGGCATCTTTTAGCTGCTGGACCTTCCTGACGTGGTTTTTCTCAGTTCTTCTGAAGAACATTTGGAAAGTACCTCTACAGTCGGAGTCTAAGAGCTCAGTTTGGTCTTGAAGAAAACTGACCTTCAATGCAAAGGACTCAAACACAAGGACTCGTTTTTAAATTCCCTGATGTTTGTGTCATTTTCTGGCATATTTTGAGAAATGGAAATGTATTTTTACATTCTCCACAAAAACTTAGAAAACATTGATTTAGTTTTTCACACGCATGCTTATGTTTTCAGTGGTCTTGTTGACGTCATCAGTAAACTTGTCCTGGAGTATAGAAAGTGTCTCTTATGACTCCTATTTCTTGAAATGCAACGTAAGGGTCTGTGCCAGCTGTCACACGCTGGACAGATCAACAGTCCACCACAGACGCTGTATTGTCACAATGGCAACAAACTTTGGTTTCAAAGGCTCAAACAGGAAAGAAACCGTCTTGGCCTTCGTTTTCACTTACACTGTACATACGGCTGCTTGACTTCCGCCATGGGCTCTCCAAGGGCCCCTTCCCACAGGTTGAGCCTCCTTGGTCTTTCAGGCTCTTTGTTCTGTGAGCACACAGAAGACTTTGAGGGTCAACGATGCTGGGACGATCTCTGAACATCCATGAGAGCGTTTTAACACATTGATCTTTCAACTCTTTAAACTCAGAAACTCGTCTCAGGTGAGATTTGACTGTTTGTAGCTGATGATGACGGTGGCGATGGGAGCAGCTCTCATCTTTCCACGCTCTCACTCTGAATACCAGATGTGAGAATTCTTTAAGGGGGGGTACAATCTCCTGTCTCTGGTGTCTGCAGTGTGGGATTATGGGAGGACGGCGTGCTGTCAATCATTCAGCAGGCGTAGGTGTGATTTCCCTCTTATGCTGCAGGTTGGTTTTGGATGGAATCTCATTACTGGACGTGTTTCAGGGTGACTGACAGCAGAATAATGTTTGGGGTGCCCAGAGGCCCTCAGCCGGCTAAATGTTAAATGTATGAATGCATGGCTTTCAATGGAGACATGAAATGTGTCTGAATATTTTTCCTAGCTGGGAAACAGTCCCAGAATGAGGAGTGTGACCCTGAACGCACCATCCTCTGCTGCTCAAACGCGAGGAGCAGTGATCGTATGGAGCGAGAAGTCAGACAGAATATTTATTAACAGAAACATAAACTAATTAAGAGAAAGAAGTGCTGACTGACTATAGTAAATTAGTCTTTATCAGCTTCATAGTTCTGTGTTGCCACAGATTCAGTGATTATTGAATTGATGTGATAGTTGTGCTGCTCTACTGAAGTTCTGTAGTGAAGTAGTTGTCTGTGTTATTGCACTTCCATTCACATAGAATAGCTGTGCTTAAAGGAGACACAGGTATGAAGGTTTTAAACAAGGATTTTCTCCACAGGTTTTTGAAGGTAGAAATATCACACTGTCACTTCCAAATTATTTTATCTTGGCACAAACTAAAACAAGTTGATGAAATCTGCGTTATAAACCTCCATATCTGTGTTTCACTTTGAGGGTTCTTTAAAGGAAACACAGTTTACCGCTAACTCTTCCTCAACTTATGCTGATCCTTCTCACCTCTCCACCATTTAACTTTTCATCCTTCAGCTGAAGGAAAGGAAAAATAAAACACCTCCTCTGTCTAACTGGTGTTGGGGTGAGTGAATTGAAATGGACACAGATGACTCTCCCCGCTTTCGTCCATGGACTAGGCAGTTTGGTTTGCAGAGCCAGTGGTAATGCATGCGTCACTCATGTTTCCTGATACTTGAGTCACTTTGCAAAAGTAATAAAGGTACATATAGAAAGTAGAATGCCCTGATAAGAATTAAATGTACACATGCCCTTCCGTGTTTCAGACTTGTTCCTGTATTGGTCAAGTTTAGAAGATGTGGGTTGGGTTGTAATTGTGACTAGGTTTGGTCAACTCTTCAGGTAAAACTAAAGCTTGAAGTTGGTTGGGTAGGTTTAGGCGAAAGACTGGGTCGGCGTTGGATAAATGTTTTTCTGGAACTGGTTCTTAGGTTTTAAGGTTAGGCATATAGACTTCTGTGGTTAAGGCTAGGGAAGAGCTCAGGCTACAGTAGGTCACAGATGACTCTCCCTGCTTTATCAGGGTTAGGCTGTCATTTTAGTGCACATGTGTTTGTGCTTTGATGGTGTGGGCTGACACAAGCACTGCTTCGTGTTTCATCAAACTAATCAGCTACACTAACACACAGTTTGATTGACAGCTGTATGTTTGTTTTTGCTTCTTGTTGCTGAATCTGTTAACCAGCTGTTCAGCTCAGAGCAGTTTCTTTGACTATGACATTGTTTCATTTTCATTGACCTTCAGATCTGTATTGGTCTTGTTTTCTCCAGCTTATCAACCCACGTCTGTTACTCGCCACAGGCCTGGGCCCGTGACGCTCCTGAGTCCTGGTCAGTGTCTTCATAGCAGAGTGAAGTACTGTAGCAGAGTTTGACTAACACAGTGATGTGGTCAAACTAAATAAACGCATAAACCTGGGATCAGTGATCAGTATGTGATGGATGGTAATGACAGCATCAGGTCAGCAGACGAGGAGGCTTGGACTTTCGCTGTTGCTGTCGATAAGAATTTTCTCTAGCAGCAAACTGACTCTTAATAAACTCCTCATTGAGGTAAAGAACAGAAGAGGAGGAGGAAGAGCTGTCTGTTTCCATTTAATGTGAAGAGAAAGATGACTCCTCATTATCTCATTTAATTATCTCCTTCCTCCTCCTCCTCCTCCTCTTCCTTCTCCTCGTCCCATTTCCACATACGAGTTTAGAAACCGACAAAACTCTCCATGCCTGTGTGTGTGAGCAGCAGTGATTGACAGCTGACATTAAGTTGTTTAGCAGCAAAATGTCAAAGTCTGAATATTTTTGTGGTTGTGTTTGACCTTGCCTGTCTGCCGTAGCAGAATAAGCTGAGCTAAAACAAAAGATTTGCCAGATCTTAGTCTTAAAACAAACCTTATCCGTCACAAAATACTGTACAGCTCAGTCTGCAGCTCACACAGTGCAGCCATTTAACAGACAAAAACAGCAAATCCATCCAGTCCTGGCCTTTCATTCAGTTCTGACATTAGCTGCTGAGTTTCTAAAAACAGATGTGACAGATGTGTGGAATCCTATCCCCTAGATCTGAGATCGTCTGTGCTGTAACAGCTGCTACCGTTCTTCAGCCTGTGATGACACCTGACACACACACACACACACACACACACACACACACACACACACACACACACACACACACACACACACACACACACACAGATTGCCCTTTTATAGCCTGAGACAAAATGTGTAATTTTTGCATAATTATGAAAACCCACAGTGTGTGTGTGGTATGTGATAATAGCTGTTAATTATCTCCATGTTCAAACCAGCCATGGGTGCTAATTAGCAGAAAATCTGTACAACATTTGGTGTTAATTAGTGTGACAACAGGCCCAAACACATCTGACCACACACACACACACACACACACACACACACACACACACACACACACACACACACACACACACTGTGAGTGATGTTCACTCTGTCCATGGTTCTAAAGTTCATCGCATAGAGATTACGCAGAACAGAACAGAAAAAACAATCCAGGACCTAAAGAACACAAAAGTTGCTAAGAACTGAGGACACTACAGTCTGACAGCTCCTCTGGTCTCCAATTACAGCAGGGGTTAGAGTTCATGAAGAACTGATTGATCATGCTAATCATGAAATGATGATCACTGCAGGTGTGTGTGTGAGTGAGTGTTTTATGAATTAAACATGTGGCTCAGCTGACTGTGAATGAACATCGGAGTAATGGAGCAGGACAGACTGCGGGGCTTTAAGGTTTTAAGGTTTAACTCACCATTTATCATCAAATTTGTTGAGCATCAGTGTTTTAGAGAGCATTTACCCTGTGATTGTGTGTGTGTGTGTGTGTGTGTGTGTGTGTGTGTGTGTGTGTGTGTGTGTGTGTGTGTGTGTGTGTGTGTGTGTGTGTGTGTGTGTGTGTGTGTGTGTGTGTATGGGAGCATCTGCAGCAGTTCTTCCACCTCTCACAAAGAACAAGCTGCTGTGAAGAGCAGGATTCCCTCACTTTGTGCTGCTTCATTGAGGTTTGAGGCTGATCCACTTTCCACCAGCTTGTTAATGAGTTAACTGCTAAGTGCCAGTCAACATTAATCGCACCTGTTCTAATTAGCAGAATGTTCTGATTTACATTTAAAAACAAATAGATATATTGGCTTTAATTTATTCATGTTTTCATTGTCAACATCAGCTTGTGTTGAAGCTATTTCCGTATTTATGGGGATGAATATTTTTCAAAAAACTATTTTTGATTTAGAACAGGAAATCAGGGCATGAAGTTTACTCATTTATTGTCCAGGAGCTTTTGATTGCATCTTATTTTCTTTCATAGCAAGTTTTACATACATACATACATACATAATCTATCGGTTTCTAACTTGCAACTCTGCTTAGATTTATTTGCTTTGTTTTGATGCTGTAATGTGTGAGGGCCACTGCAGACGAAAAGCAATTGTTCCAATAATTGAGATTGAAAATAAAATGACACCTAAATGAACATTGACAGGTCGGTTTGTGTTTTTTTTTTTGTCAAAGCGGTGAAGTGATTTTAAGTCTTTAGGAGCTTGTAGCGTTATTAAATGTCTGAGAATCCCATTTGTTTCGAGGACTTTGTTTCTATCGCTTTAATCCTATTTAAGATTTGACAGCTTCTGCTTTTAAGTAAAGATGAACCTGAGACTAAGCGACAGCGTAAATGACTGGGATCAGATTAACAGGCAGAGCTGCCAGTGGCACATAAATCACACACTGTGTCTGTGGCAGTACATTAGCGTCAGTGTAATTCCTCCTCACACTGTGACTACATTTTCTACCTCATAGAGCATATTAACTCCAGCTCAGTGTGTGTCTCAGTGTGTGTTCAGCCTCAGTGTGACTTCGACTCTTCCCGGAGATAAATTCACAGCGCGTCCTAATTTCCTGCTCGTAAATATGGACCATAATAGTGTGTGAGAGTGAGTGTGTATGTGTTGGGTCTTCCCTACTTATCACATAACACATTGAAAGCTTAATCTGTCCTGTGTAGATTTACAACCTCAGTTCCTCGTTCTTGTTCTGAGATAGTAGGGAGGAAACTAGGAGCAGCAGAAGAAGGAAGGTGAAGAGGGGAAAGGAGTGACTGAAGGGAAAAAAGTGTTGATGCATTGATTCTGCGGGTCTGAAGATAAAGTGATGTGGAGCTGGGCGGTTACCGCGGTGATAAGACAGAGGCTGATTGGAGGTCAGAAGTCGCACAGATAGACTGAGTATGTCTTCCAACAAAGATGACAGTGACACTGACCTTACCGCTAAACACAAACACAAACCAGGAAACAAGAGCAGTGACAAATGTACAGTAGATACCCAAGATTTTAGTTTTTACATCCTTGCTGGTCCCACAGTGATGATATTTGCATTTAAGCCATCACCTAGGGGGTGCTAGCAGTGTCTTGCTCAAGTACACACCTGGTGGCCGAGATCACGTTTGTAGCCAGGTATTTTCTGACGCTGCTCAGTAAATGACTGACTGCAAACTCCAAGCAGCACTGGAGGCTTCTGGTAGCATCCAGCTTCAGGGGTTGGGCTTGTAGCCGCACTGGAACACACACAGGAAAAATACTGAATCCGAGAAATGACGTCTAGACATTCAAATCTGATTAATTGGGTCCTTACATCATCAAACCTCCTTCAGACTCAGACTCATGTATCTGTACTTTGGTGTTGGGTTTGGTGACTGAATCACTGTCATGACCTGATGTTATTGTAGAAACGCTTCATGTTTGTCGTGTGTTGCTGTCAGCTACGTGTCAGCTCATGTTGCTTTGTTGCTGGGTAATCAATAGAGCAGAGACCCTCAGATGTGTTGGTCCTTCTGGGCCTCGTCCATTGTTTCCAGGGAAACAGGTGCAATGCTGTGGCCTTAGAGCAATATGAAGGCTAAAGATAAATCTTTAGTGGACAACTGTTGTTGTTGTCATACTCAAGTGTGTTGAGTCTGGAGTCCAGATGTGTGGATGCAGCTGCTCTGCCTGTTCTTTCTCCCTCTGTCATCGCCCTTCTCTGCTGGGAGTTACAGCTGAAAAAATGATGGTGGACAAACACTGTTGTGTGTTCAGTACTAATCACTGGAATGCATGACATGCTCCTCATTTATATGAAGGAACTTCATGTTTTCATTGTTTCCAATTGTGCAGGTTCTTCCTGAAGTTCTTTCTGAAGTGTAACCAGAACTGTTTGAAAAATGCAGGAAATCCACGAGACATGAGAAGGTTCCAGGTGAGACACACACACAGATGAATTAATTTCCCTAAAGGGCAAGACATGGCTTGAAGGACCTGCTGTACCCACAATGCATTGCAGCAGGGCAGCTCCAGCTTATTGCTTTGCACATATAATATGAGAGGTCAAACAAGAAGCGTCTGTCTGCTTCATCTTTACAAAACAAAAGCTTCACTTAAACCACCAATGTATTATTATTATTATTATTATTATTATTATTATTATTATTATTATTATTATTATTATTATTATTATTATTATTATTATTATTATTATTATTATTATTATTATTATTATTATTATTATTAACAGAGAAGTAAGAAAACTTGCCTATACTCAGGTGTCCTTTTCTTTCTAAATATAAACATGACATTTTTCCTTGTCCTGCTACTGTATATTCAATGATCACTGTTTGGAGCTGGTCCTTTCAAACAACAACAAATCTGTTGGATGAAAGGAGCAAAAAATACTTTGGGAAACACATTACAGAACATTTGTAACTACACAAACATGACATGAGATTGGAGTCGTCTCAGTGTGAGGTTGTTAACCCCAGAGATAAAATGCATTTAACATTTTAACGCACACTTGACATGGAGCACCAATGTCCTTTGAAGAGGCTTCATTCATCAAGCACTAATGAGAAGAAGACGCCGACAGCTTACATTGATTGATCCTCCAGTTATTGATCAGTCAGTTATCCCGTTACAATACCTACTGTATCAGGACAGGCAGGGGAACATTAATAGACACACAGGAACAAGAAAACTTTGTAAATGTGGAAAAGACCAATAAAAACACAAAATGATGCAAATTTAGTTAAAGGAAAAAAACACAAACAAAGAGAAAGCCTGTTCCTCCTCGTTGTCTCCCTCTTTGCACGCTGTGCTGAGCGAGCTGACAGGACGTTAAATCCAGTTTAACCAGCAGCCAGCAGAGGAGGGAAACGGGTGAGCAAGCTACTGGGAGGACGCAGAGAGATCAGATGAGTTAGACAGGTGAAGTCAGGTGAGGCCTCCAGACTTGTCGGTGGTTGTCTTGGCAACAGCAGGGTGAAGGATGGACTGGTTAGTCATGGTGATGAACACCTCCACTCGCTCTGTGCGACCTTCTGTTCATCACCATGGATCAACAGCAACGACCTAGACATGGCATCCATCTGGAGATGATAAATGACTGTCATCATGACCACAGTCAGACCTGATGTGATGTCATACAGGGGCGGGGCCAGAGGGGACGACATCAGGTGGTGGCAGTGCAATAAAACATAAAGCAATATAAGTAACAAAACATTTTTTTTTTAAATTTCAACTTTTTAATTAAATGTTAAGACAAGTGGGTTAGGGTTAGGGTTAGTCTTGCCTCAGACTCACTAATGTCATAAACTAGAACCAATATACAGTTAATAACATACATTTCAGTATTTCAAATACACATGAATGTTTCCTTGGCTACAAATAACCAGGAATCTGTGACCAAGTTTTAGTTTACTTATGGCGTTTGTGATATAGACTGTATTTATATACTCACAATACAATATTGACCCAGTTCAGTCCATTTGTGGTTCGCTTGCAGGTGGTGGTGTCGACAACTGTGAATGTAGACGGTCACGTCCTCGCAGTGTCGGACAACATGTTTGTTCACAATAACTCCAAACACGGACGTCGAGCCCGGAGACTTGACCCGTCTGAAGGTATGTGGTCACTAGGTGTCAGAGGAGGCACATGTAGACGCAGATCAAACATAACAAACTATAGGAAATGTTGAAGAGAGGAAGGAACTCACATTTCAGATGCTGATGTAGAAGTTTGCAGATCTGATGTTACTACACCTCAGCGTTCTCAACCTCTTAGTTGACGTGAATATGAACCAAAGTTCACAGCTACTCGGTCAAAGCACAGCTTGTCTTGAGTCGTAGCTACACTGTGAACCCGAACGGCCACAGAGATGATGTTAATTTGGTCTTTGAAGAGAAACCGCCCCAGTGGCTTGTGGGTAAGAAGACCAGACGTCTCTGTGTCCCAAGAGGGGACGAGGTGTGAGTGTGTGTGAGTGTGTCTTTTTGTGGGCCATTCAACCTCTTTAATTGCCCTCCTAATTAAAGGCAGTAACCATAGCAACCACCCCTCCCAAGCAGAGAGCAGCACGGTCCCGTGGGTTTGAACCTTCTCCCTCGATTTAGTGTTCACTGCCATAGTCAAGCAACAAACTGAGGAAACAGTCTCAAAATCCTTGTCCCTGGAGCAAGGCAAACAAACACAACTGGTTCTGAAGATGTAGAACCCACATTAGTCAAGAGTCCACTTCAGTGAGGTGAACAAGAATCAGGAAGCAGCAGAAACAACATGTAACCAGAGTACAACTGCAGAATGAAGCCAGTTCAGGTCTGGATTTTACCTCCAACATGAACACAGTTGTTTCTGCTACAACAAGAATAAAAGCGAGTAGAGTCCAACAGAATAGAGGTCAGGTGCTGTAATGTCATTGTAAGTTGTCAGTGATGAGATTAGCTGCTCAGCTAATGTGCACACACACACACACACACACACACACATATGCACAATTTAATTGGGTCGTGGCTTTTATCCGCTTTAGCTTAGTTCACTCCCACACACACACACACACACACACACACACACACACACACATCCTTGTACTTCAATGGAAGTGAGGACCTTCACTGACGTGCCTTCCCTAGCCCCTTACCCTAACCATCACGACTAAAGGCAGATGTCTAACCCTTGCTCTAATCCAAACCAGAACTAAATTTTAACCTCAGCCCTAAAATCACATCTTAACCCTCAAGAAGCAAGGACCAGCCAAAATGTCATCACAATGTCCTCGCTTTGGTAGGAAAATACGCTTTTCTGGTTCTCACTTTGGTGCAATTACAAGTGCACACACACACACACACACACACACACACACACAGAGCCGGTAATGACTACTTCTCTCTTGTCTTTCAAGTGCGTATGCAGATTAATTATAAAGTGAAATGAAAGCAGAGAGAGCGTGCATGCGTGTCAGGTTAGCAGGAGCTCAGGAAAGAAAATACATCACTTGCTGAGGATTTGTGCAGATCGGTGCTTCTGAACTATTCTGAACTGTAGTAACTGTACTCATGTTGCTCCCATATGTTGATGTACTCATATATTCATATACTCATGTTCTCATGTATTTCAGATACTCAGATATTCATCTTGTCATATATTCATGGACTCATATTCATATATAGGTTCTCATATGTTCATGTTTTCATGTATGCATGTACTCTCATCTTACTCTTCTCATATATTCATGGACTCATATATGCATGTATTAATGTACTCGTGTTCAGGTTCTCATATACTGTATTTATGTACTCATGTTCTCCTATGTTTATGTTCTCATATATTCATTTTCTCAATTCGCAATAGCGAATAGGAAGGTCATCCTCTAACCGCAAGGTTGGCGGTTCGAGTCCTCACCATGGAATTATGTTGAAGTGTCCTTGGGCAAGACACTGGACAAGCTGCCCCTGATGTCTCAAGTGAGCGCCAGTGCATGGCAGCTGCTGGCATCAGTGTGAGAATGTGAGTGTGAATGGGTGAATAAGAAGTAGTGGAAAGCGCTTTGGATTCTAGAAGGGTGGTTAAAGCGCTATATAAGTAAGGACCATTTACCATTTATATACAGTACAGTACCTGTGTAACTATACTGAAACTGTAAATGCCTTGGTTTCCAGACGGAACCATTATAGAATGTGTTAATATATGTATCTGGAGTAACGGACCCTTCTCCTTCTCGGATCATGTCTGTGCCCGTGTCCAGCAGCCACTCCCTGTATTAAAGCCATCAGTCCCAGTGAGGGCTGGACGACCGGCGGCGCCACCGTCATTCTGATTGGAGACAACTTCTTCGACGGCCTGCAGGTGGTGTTTGGCACCATGCTGGTGTGGAGCGAGCTCATCACGCCTCACGCCATCCGGGTCCAGACACCTCCTCGTCACATCCCCGGCGTGGTTGAGGTCACGCTGTCTTACAAATCCAAACAGTTCTGTAAAGGAGCACCCGGACGCTTCGTCTACACAGGTACGGCTGGTTGATTGATGAGTAGATAATACTGAACCTGTAACAGCAGCAGTTAAACCACAGAAGAACAGCTGGTTAGAATCATGGGTTCCAGTTGGGTCAGTCCTGTGCAGCATTTCCCTATGAGGACAGTGGACTGTGGATGAACAGTGGTTTCTGTGACCCAGTGGGAAGCAAAGACAAAAAGTTTGTGAGGGTCGGTGAGAAGCTGCTGGTCACTAATAACACAGCGTCCCTGAATCCCTCATTCCCTTTCTCCCCGGTCCTTTGGGTTAATAGAACCTGTGCACTTCCATGGTTCCACGACTGTGTTTGTTTCACGTCCTCAGTCGTCTGCTTGTTGTTCTTCCGCAGACTGAGGCATGAAGCTACTGTATGTAACAAAAACAAAGCAGAAACAAGGACAAGTAAATAACATTTTACAGTAAGCTGAAGAAATACTTTTTACACTTGCTGTGTGTCCTCATGTAAATGCATCATCTGCCTCCAGGCTCATGAAATTCGGATAAAGATAAAGAAAAGTCAAAGTAAAGAATTGATCCTGTCTGACCTAACCCAACAGAGCTCTGACAAAATCACAGCAGCTGCTTCTATGTCTGTCTGAGCTTTACTTTCTTTGTATCGACTCAGCAAGTGAACAGTTAATTCATTCAACAGTCAGTCTGCAAAAGAAAAGTTCAAAGTTCAAACAGCTAAAGCACAGAACTAAATGTCATTTTAGAGGTAATAATATTCATATTTATCAATGGAACATAGCAGCTTATTCAGGGGGACGAAGCTCCATGGTTGGCATCATGTGATCAATACAGAGCATCTTTATTAGCAGCCAGTGATGTGGAGGCATCCAGCACCTGCCACATGCTATTGATTAGCTCATTACAGCCTGTGATACTACGGCTGTCACACCCCATCCAGTGTAACACATCATTTTATTTATTCCACCTATGATGGGAGTGTGCATGTTTCCATCAGCGCAGGAAGGAGCAGCTATGGATCAAACTCTTAAAGCTAAAGATAAACGCATAAAGAATCTTTACAGGAGGAAGACGGACGCAGAGCAGCTGATAATAAACTATAGCAGTCAACGACACAAGGTCACACACTCACCCAGAAGATAACACAGACATCTGCAGAGCCAACTCTCCCTGCTAACGGCTGCTTGTTACGCCCTGTGAGCCTTCAAGGACTGAACACACACACACACACATACTACACACACACACATGTATGCGCACAGACACAATCACACACAAACTCTGTTTGTGATGTATAGTGGAGTCAGGCTAAAGCTTGTTAAACGCCGCCGAACCAAGACAGGATTATGATTCATGCACTGTACGTACACACACACACACACACACACACACACACACACACACACACACACACACACACACACGCGCACACACACAGTCTTGGCTGTGCTCGGTTGCATTCACTGATGCTCTGATTTATCGGCTCCCAGCCCGTTTAAACTGTAAATTATGTTAGAGGAGAGAGAGGAGAAAACAACAGTGAAGAAGTTCCATACAGTCAAAGTTCAGTAGAAACCTGCCACACTCTTTATTCTTCAAATATGACATTTTAAAAATACATTTTTTATGCAGTAATTCAGGCACGGATGTTAATAATGTGAGATCACACCTAGAGACTAATGAGGGATGAAGGCTCTCATCCTTTACTCCTTATCCTCAGCACTGAACGAACCCACCATAGACTATGGCTTCCAGAGGCTGCAGAAGGTGATTCCTCGTCACCCCGGCGACCCAGAGAGGCTGCCCAAGGTATGGCAACACACACACACACACACACACACACACACACACACACACACACACACACACACACACACACACACACACACACACACACACACACACAGCTTTTAGACAAACATACAATGCGTGATTACTGCTGGTGTTGTTTCCATCAGTCTGTGTTCTGCTCCGCTGCTCAGAGTCTTGATAACCATCAGCTGCATGTACTAATGTTTAACTTGTGTGTGTGTTGACACAAACTGAGGCTCCATCTTTATCAAAACACTCACAGGTTCCAGGTTTGAATCTTTGGCTTCTGGGCACTTACTGTATTGTTTTTCTGGTGCCAGGACTTCAGGAAAAACCTAATAAAAGGTTTAAGGTCATAATAAAACTTGAACATTACCACTGTATAAAACACAAACTACTACAAAGCACAAAATCACAGTTTAAGACCTTCACAAATAGAGGTTCTATAGAAAACCCATCGAAGCCTAGTGAGCAGCACCAGACAGAGGACGGGCCTCGAGCAGAACCCGGCCGAGGAGAATCAGAACAATCACACTTTAACTGTGGTGTATTCTCTTCAACTTTCTAACTCACAGAAGAAGATTTTGATCCTCTTAGAGGAGACAAGGCTGATCCTGGATCAGCAGGTGGTTGGTCCAGACAATCTAGAACCAACAAGCGGAGGTGGTGCTTTCTGTCTCCAGCAGCTCTGATGTGAACTGACTTGCAGTTAGCCACGTCTTTAATAATTCATCTGTAGTGGTTGTATTCAATTACCCATGATGCCTGCAACCCAATGTGCAGCAGAACTAATTAAGGATCAACATCCTATAGATTTACCAGCACAGCAGTAGCGTTCACTAAGGTTCAGGCAATATGACATTGAGAGGTTTTGAAATAACTGGACCTCCACATACACACTGTTGTTTTAAGTGTAACCCAACTAGAACCTGATCCAACCTGAGCTAGAACATGAACAAGAGAAAGCATTTCACACAAGATGATTGAATAAAAGATGGTGTGTGTGTGTGTGTGTGTGTGTGTGTGTGTGTGTGTGTGTGTGTGTGTGTGTGTGTGTGTGTGTGTGTGTGTGTGTGTGTGTGTGTGTGTGTAAAGCCTATCGGCAAACACGGGGTTGAATCAGTCAAATCAGGTAATCAGTGAGTGCAGCCATGTGGCAAGAAAGGAGATTGGTGCAGACACACAAACACACGATTATCAGACTCTCTTTATCTGATTTATTAAAAACAACTTCTCTCTATTTTTGCTGTTTTGTCTCCATTTCTCTGGCCTCAGTGATAAAGGACCTTCACATTATTATTAGAGTTACTGTCTTTTTCACCAACTCATTATTCTCAGTTTGTTTCCATCTGGACAATCCTCATATTGCAGAACTAACTTGATATTAATGCTAATGTCTGCACACTACAAACGCTATCTGACCTGGTTTATGGGTTCAGGTTTCTCATGGCCAAGGCTCATTTCTGGCTTCACAATGTCTGGGTTGGCATTCTTCTCATACTTTCATCATCATCTTCTGCAGGAATTCAGGGAACAACGTTTTAATATTTCTATTAGCATATGATCATTCACAGAGACTCTGTGTGTTTGTGTACAAAAGCTTAAAAATGGGATTCCTCCATAGTGATAATGTCTAGCTGCATCATTGAATGTGTGTGTGCGTGCGTGTGAGGTGCTTGTCATCTCACAATGAGAATCTTTTCATAATAATCAGGCTTTCATTCTTCACTATAAACAGTGTGAGTAAATCTGCTCTCACTGCAACACTCAAACATCGCTCAGCATAAACGAACAAATTAAGGACGACTCTCACTGTGTTACAGTGTGATCTGATAACGTGACAGTGACACGTGCACGTCATAGCATTTATTCATTATCCAAGATGTAGAGAAATCAGAAAGGAAAAAAAGGAACATAAACAAAAAGGAACAAAACAATGTCAATACAACAATGAAAGGTAGACGATAAAATAAAACCTGATCATGAGATGTAAAACTGAACAATAAGATATAAAGTGAAAAATGTGAAAAAAAAGAAAGAACAAAATGTAAGGAAATCAATTTATATAATAATAGATAAGATAAACAATGATGAATAAATAAAAGTCAATTCTGCATTAACATATTTTTAAACAGTTGGAAGATAAGAAAAGTTAAATAAGAAAGATTAAATAACAGATGGATATAATCTGCAGCCGAAGAAGGAATAGAAGGAGAGACTAAAAAGGTGGCGGACTAAAAAAACTGAATGGATGGGATGGATGGGATGGATGGATGGATGGATGGATGGATGGATGGATGGATGGATGGATGGATGGATGGATGGATGGATGGATGGATGGATGGATGGATGGATGGATGGACAGTCGGTGAAGGGGTGAAGAATGGAGAGGGGGCGGGGGTTAATTGAAAGCATCCCTGAAGAAGTTTGTAATAAAAAAGGAGCAGATTAATGAGAGAGTGTTTAATTAAGATAAAGACGAAAGGAAGCATCGTTCTGCTGCCATATGATTACACACACACACACATTCTTGTATTTACATGGAAGTGAGGACCTCCATTGACACAATGCCTTCCATAGCCCCTAACCATCACAACTAAAAGCAGACGTCTAACCCTCTAATAAAAGCAATAACTCAATTAACACTTAAAACTCAAACAGGCCTTCGAAGAATTGAGGACCGGCCAAAATGTCCTCACTTTGGTAGGAAAATACATTTTTTGGTTCTCACCTCACCATGAAGGACACACACACACAATAAAACAATGAGTTTATTCAAACTGCTCATTGAAGTGTGTGGCAGTTCAGTGTTAAAGAAGCCTAATGTGTAGTTACTGTGTAGGTGGTAGCTGTGAACATAATGACTCATCCTGGGACCTTTATTTTGAAGGCTAACCACAGCTTCTGTGTCTCTTGTCTCCTGCAGGAGGTGCTGTTGAAGAGAGCAGCTGACCTGGTCGAGGCACTCTACGGAATGCCTCATAACAACCAGGTAGTGTTGTAGTGGGACTTTGGGGGGGAGTCTTGGGGGCGAGGTGGACGAAGGTGAAGGAAAGTGATCTTTCCTCTCACATCAAATGAAAGCGTAACTTTATGTTGTATGTTGTACTGTTTGTACTTTTTTTCATGCTGAGATGCACCACCTGCCAAGTCAAATTCCTCGTTCTGTAAAGTACCCCCTACAGGACCTGGCAATAAAGCTTTTCTGATTCTGATTCTGAACAGTTTTACATCTAGTGCAGATGGTTCCCAGGTTGTTGTAGGAACAAAGCTCTGTTTGTCATGTGCAGGAGATCATCCTGAAGCGAGCAGCAGATATTGCTGAAGCTCTCTACAGCGTTCCCAGGAACCATAACCAGATCCCATCCCTAGGCAACACTACCTCCCATGGCATGATGGGAGTCAACTCCTTTAGCGGACAGCTGGCTGTCAATGTCTCAGAGACAACGCAAGGTATATAAGACCACGCCCCCTTTGTCCTGGGCAGACCCCCTGCTGTTAGCATGGTCAGCTGCCGCAACACATCTGTGCCACATTATAGACACATATTTACTAACCTTCTTCTGTTTTTAGTGGGGTACAGTCGCAACACAAGTAGCGTGTCACCACGAGGCTATGTCCCAAGCTCCACCCCCCAGCAGAGTAACTATGGCAACACCGTCAGCAACAGCATGAATGGCTATGGAAACACGGGTATGCCAAACCTCGGGGTGGCAACATCGCCTGGCTTCCTCAATGGATCTTCTGCCAACTCTCCCTACGGCAGTAAGTATCAAGGTAAATACTATTAGTGCGAGAGGCAGGAAGGTACAAATCTGCCATGTATCCTTTGGCAGAACCAGGGATTTGTGAGCTGAGGAGAGGACAGCAGTCATTTTTAAAATCTACCAATGGGTCTTGACTTGCACAAATCTCCTGAGCCTTTCTGTTGTTCTTTACACTAGGGCTGGCTCTGTGCATAGGCGAATTAGGCGGTCGCCTAAGGCGCCACCTGCTTGGGGGGGAAGCGCCACTCCAAGCCTTCAGAAAAATCTTCATGAAGAACAGCGACCCTGGTTCTGAGCTAATGTCTCTGTGTTGCAGTTGTTCCTTCCAGTCCAACCATGGCCGTGTCCAACTGTAACTCCTCTCATGGAGTTTTCTCCTTCTCTGCCGCTGTCAAACAGAAGAGCGCCTTCGCTCCAGTCGTCCGACCTCCGGCTTCACCTCCACCCCCTCCAAACTGCTCGGCCAACACCACCAATGGTCTTCAAGGTACAGCAGCAGCACCCTTGTTCGCCACCTCCTCACTATCCCACACATTATTCCACTGCTCCTCTCCTCATTTCATGTCACATTTTAATGATTTTATAATATTTTTCTGAAAAAAGTGCCACTTAATGAAAAAGAAACACCTATAGAGTATATAAATAAATGTACCACTCCAAGTCCAGGGGGTCAGCTGGAAAAGCTAAATATGTATAATATAGCATTTGTACGTCACTGCTAAACAACAAAAAACAAAACGAAAAAATATATAACACTGACCTAAAACCTTAAAAACACAACAAACTTCAGTCTACTGTTATAATAAATAAACCGTTAAACAGCAGCATTATTTTGTCTGTGCTGATGTTGTACTGGACAGTCGGTGCATAAGCATATACATTAAACAGGCGGAGAAAAAATGTCTTTTTTTGAACTTTGTCCAGCGTTAGATTTTTGTGTAGCTTGGCTTTCGCATGTTTGTGTGTTAATGGATGGTAACAGTAAGTCATACTGCCAGAGAATTAACATCTTTACCCTCAGAATAACAAACTGAACACAATTTAAGTTCTGTAATAAAGTTATCAGACATTATGAGCATCAGGTCAGACTCAACGCATTGAGCCACGCTCAACATTTACTTCCTCAGAGTCGTCACTCGTCCGTTGTGAGCGGACATGAAGCATGACTGTTCACCTATGCATTCAGAAGCTCATCTACTCTGGTTCTTGTGGCTTTGCTCCATCTAGGACCTCAGCTCTGAAGTTAATGATCATTGACATCCGAAGCCTGTTAGTAATGAACAGTTATACATTTAGTGTTTGATAAGTGTAAAGCTGGGTGATCTGCTGCAGGATCCCATTGAGCTTGTGTGTGGCTGGCCTCCTCTTAGGCAGGTTCCTCTCAGGGCTGCAGCTCTCCAGAGACCCACACAACCCACTAGCTCGCTGCACCTCCAGAGATCACCCAACACGCTTTCATATCCACATATACACAAACTTTGTCGTCAGTCTTCTTACACAATGTCTCCTTCATCTGCCGGTTTTGTTACCAAAATATTGGCTAAGGGAGATGTGCATGAAGTGAGAACTGCTGCTTCAATCCATTGTCTCTGCAATGTTACTGTACTGAAATAAACAACAGATTTGTCATATTAACACAAGGTATAATTTAAATTAAAGACAACAAAAGTATCTTCCTCCTGGCTCAACTAACATTGTTCTGTCATTTACTTGCAGCCATGTCCGGCCTCGTTGTACCTCCCATGTAGAAACTTCCTCCTCAGTTGCTCTCAGGAGTCGAAGTCACAAACCTGTGTCATTAACAAACTGTGTGAAGGAGGCAGCCTGTGCTCCCAGAGAAGACTTTCCAAGGACTTTGTGTACAGCCAGTTTGTCCAGGTGCTTTCATGTTATATTCATGTTTAAGGTGTGTTGATGTTGAAACTGTGACAGCTGTCATATGGAATGAGTTTCTCTAACTGTGACTTTGAATCTGGTGGATTTTTATCTGGGAAATCGATACAGACTGTAAAAGGCCCCAAAGACACTTAATTCCAATACCTCTAAGTGGTGGACAACAAGATGCAGAAACGTGAAGATGCTACTTTTATTGCTATTTTAGGAAAAGTCTGTCTGTGACTTCTCAGTCAGAAATCATGACCTTGGAAATTATATGATAAAAAAAGGCAAAGTAAAAAAGAGCTACTGAATGAAGAAACCTTCTGTTAGAAAAGAAAACATTTCTGCTCAATGAGTAAAGAAGAAGGCTTCCAAATAGGAATCAAGGAATTTAAAAGAAAGACTGTGAGAGGAGGGAAGATGCTCAGGCTGGAGGAGGAACATGAGGCCAAGATTGTGATGACCTGAAGCCAGAGGACTACAAAATTTCTGACTTTTAACAGTTTGAGTAAATTCAGCACAAAACCTTCTGACCTCTGTAAACACTAAGAAGAACAATGTTACCCCCTTCTGTTTATGTTTTAATGCTTGCACTGTACAAACAAACCCTGCATCCTGGTTGGCTACTGTGACTGTCCGTCTTTGTTCCAAGTCGTCCCCTCCCCCAGTGTTCTCTCTGTGGGCTTTGTGACTTTTTACCAAACTTGTAGCTGAATATTTAAGTGTCACTGTGGTTGATTACGCCGCCGCTCCCTCACCCACAAGCTCACCAAGAGAGACGGCTTTTGTAAGATACAAATTATAAATAGTGTATTTATACCTCAGATTCCTTTTGAATAAATGAGTGGTCATTGTCTTCAATGTGTGTGTGTGTCTGTGTGTGTGTGTGTGTATATTTGTGTACTTGTACTTGTACTTGCATCAAGGTGAGAACCAAAAACCATATAGTATTTTCCTACCAAAGTAAGGACATTTTGTCCAGTTCTGACTTCTTTGAAGGCCTGTATTAGGGTCAAAATGTGATTTTAGGGGTGAGGTTAGAATTAGGTTTTTGCTCGGAATAGAGCAAAGATGCCATTAGTTGTGATGGTTAGGGGCTAGGGAAGGCATTATGTCAATGGAGGTCCTCACTTCCATGGAAGTACAAGGGTGTGTGTGTGTGTGTGTGTGTGTGTGTGTGTGTGTGTGTGTGTGTGTGTGTGTGTGTGTGTGTGTGTGTGAGAGAGAGAGAGAGAGAGAGAGAGTGTGATGGTGCCACATTGTTTTGTATCAGAAATGTAGACGTCTTTTTTTTAGCACTGTCAATCAAAGCTGGTGTGTCCAATCAGCTGGACTCATTTACCTTCCACTTGTTTTTATTGTAAACCTATTCTTTGTGTCCTCAAATGATTTTTCCTCACAAAGAATAAAATCATTGCTCTGAGACCTTGTGCTTGTGTTTGATGTGATGTAAACAATGTTCCAACCTATGGTTCGAAGATGCTGGTGCAGAGCAAACCAAAAGAGGCCGTAGACAGTTAATGCCTACCCTAAAGTAAAGGGTAAGTGTAATTATGAAATGTCATATAAATTATCACTGTTCAGGTGTTTAGAAATCAGATGAAAGCCAGAGTGAACCTGGACCTGGACTCTCCTGGTCTGGACAGCTTCCCTGATGCTTGGGTGTCTGGCTTCAAGTAGACGTTTAAGGTCCAGTCCAGTCCTCAAGCTCAGACCTGAAACATTTTAATATTCAGTACAGTAGTTAACAACGTCTCTTATCGCTTTTGCTTCACTGTCATTCACTTTCAGCCTAAAGATTACAATGTGTTTTTCTGCTGAGGATAGAAAACAGACAGAACCATTAATTAGGTTTTATTAAAAAGCTCTGAGCAGACACAAAAGCACAAACAGGATTTGATTAAGATAAATCACCGATAACCTCAAACCTCATTATGACACAGGCTTTTATTTATTTCTCTTTCACGCTGACTTGATTCAGTTTTTTGTCTCAGACATTTTAATTCTGATTAAAGATGCTTTCTGACATATTTTATCCAAAACCCTCAACACATGCACACTTGTAACAGTCAAACATCATGAAGCGCCTTCATCCTGACACGTGTCCAGACAAAGACAAAGACCAAGATTTCATCAGCTGCTTTGTAGAGTTGTTTCTGGCTGATATAAGATCAGCTGATTCCTCAGCAAACAGCTCCACCACTGAAACCAGCGGGTTAACTAGGCCACAGCAGGTTCCCTGTCAGTTGGTCTACAGTATGTTGTGTTGGTGTTGGTCTCCTGCCTGTGCAGTGAGTTTCTGTTATAGTTCAGTTGTCTAATCTGTTTAGAGCCTCTTTAGTCCTGAGGCGCTGTCAGTAGTGTTGTTGTCAAACACTGAAAACAAGACGGATCCTTAACTTTAGATGAAGAGTAGTAACTGTTCTGGAGCTTCTGAACAGAAACCACAGCTTCCTCATCAGCTGTTTATGATGAACCATTGAAGGCCTGTGACTGTGCTCAGAATTTGGGTTGTTCAGTAAATCTGTTGGCTTTTAGTGAGTCTCTATAATCCCAAACTCACACTCTCTCTTCTTCTGTCACAGAATAACATGTGCTTCTTTTTCCAGGCCTTCACACACTCTGAGCTCAGGCGGTCTCCCTGAGGACCTGATTGAGAGCAGGGAGCTCTGGTTGCCGTGGTAGCAGCAGCTCCCCTCCTCCATCAACACTCTTTTCCCTTTTTCACTTGTTCCTGTCTCGCCTTTTTCATCCTCTCTCACCCTCAGCTTTGACTCCAAAGCTTGTGTGTCTGTGTGTGTGGAAGATCTGGTTTATACAGGATGTTTAGGAAGTTATCAGCAGTAAAAATCCTGAATTAATTTGGACGTAATCTATTTTTCTACTTAAAAGTAGATCAGGTTGTATTTTTTCTCTCAGTTTTGTTGCAGCTCATTGTGTCAGACTGATGCTCTCCATTACTGTTGATCAATACATGGCAATACAATACTATTGATTGACCTGGTAGTGATCAGGAGCATGGACACACAGGATGTGGGTGTGTGTGCGTGTATGCGCGTGTGTGTCCTGTTAGCCACCTGTTTTATTGTTAGTGATTAACTAAATCATTTAGACTTAATGTGCAGAAGACACAATATTTTTCTTTCTTTTCTCTTATGTTTCAGAAAACAGAAATTCTACATATAATCATCATATGAGACATAACTTTACAACTATGGTTTAAACTGCACTCTCCACAAAGACTTCACTTTTACTGGTAGAAATGGTACAATTAAATCGCGTGGATAAAACTGGTGTGGGCTCATCAATCACAGTGACTGTTGCTGGCTGTAAACTCTGGGGGGGCGTGTCCCCAGAGCGTGTCCATGTTTGTTGATTAAACTAAAACAAGTCAAACAAAAAGACAAAACAAACTAATTACCTGCAAACAAACCCAATCGGTCGAGACACTAACGAGGCTTAACGAGGTCACCCATGTTTACTCAGCACAAAGGCTGTGTGTGTGTGTGTGTGTGTGTGTGTGTGTGTGTGTGTGTGTGTGTGTGTGTGTGTGTGTGTGTGTGTGTGTGTGTGTTGTTATGTAGAGAGAAGAAGCTTAAATACAGTAGACACAAAGTTAACGACATGCAGCAGGTCAGTGGGTAGAAGGTAGAAATCAGCTTCAGACTTGGGAGCAGCTCTGACCAGGTTCTGTTCGAAAGACGTCTGCCTCCAGAGTCTGAAGGAGCTGGTTAACCCTGAGTCACAGCTAAGGAGATGGAAATGAAGCAAAGCAATGAGACTTTAAACAGAGACATCTGTAGGAAAACTGGAAAAAGACAAAATGATAGAGGAGGAAGGAGAAGAGAGGAAAGAGTCCAGTCGCACAGCGGTTATTAATAACAACAACTGGATTTACTGCACACACTGTGTCTGTGTGTAACTGAGTTACATGGTGCCTAAATATGATCCATGTATGTTGTCACAGTGACAATTGAGTGATTATCATCAGGTTTTTCTAATATCAGACGAGCACTCAGAGTTCAGGTTAATCTAATGGACACAAATCAGAGTCGCTCAGTCGACGGATGAGAAATGAAACAAAAAACAGGAAACAAAGAAAGTGAAACAACCCAAACGAAACAAGCCCCATCCTGTTCAAGGCAGCGTTGGTTGGGCCTGATGGTGGCGCTGTCATCACATGTCATTCTGTGGAGAAATTATTGTCTGGCACCAGCTGAAGCCGATTAGTACAGAGCAGTAAACGTCACCACTGCCTCAAAGCGGACTGATCGTCCAGCAGACATGAGGCCCAGGACGGCGCATGATTGTGCCACTGTTTTCAGGAAAAGATGTGTGAAGACGACAGACAAACATGGTCACATCACGTCGGTTTTAGATGCTGCGGTGCTGAAATGGCAAAGCCTTGAAGTCTTTCAGCATCACAGACATGAGGATGAGGTGGGACGTTCCACATCCTGGTGCTGGATTGGTTAAATCCTGTCTAGTTACATATACCACGAAGATTCATTCCGTGTTGTAATTAAACACTGATCCTTGATTAACTTATTCACACTCACTTGAGATGAGACGAGACGAGACGAGACGAGACGAGACAAGACTTTATCAATCCCAGGATGGGGGGAGGATTGTTGTCATGCTTCAGTAGCAGATTGAAGCAAGCTGAACTAAGCTACTGTGGAGGTTGGTCCTGGTCCAGAGCAGGTTAACGTTCAGCATCATCTCTGAGTTCAACTGTCTGTTCTATCACAAAGTAATGTTTTCTGCAGATATGCTGTTTGACCTGCTGCAGGTTCTTCTTGTCAGACATCTACAGCTTTTAATGGTTGCTACGATGATTTGCATCATATGATTATTTTGCCTATTAATTATTTGTGACTTCAGTCAATGCTCTTCTGTTACCAGACAATGCCCTAGTGCTGCTCAACACTGTATAACTATGCTGCACTATTCTAAACAAGCATTCACTATAATAATATGTCGTTCGTAAACGATTCGTTTAATATGAACAAATCTTTTATATGACTCGGGAGGAACGAGTCTTCTTAGTGAACGACTCATTCAGTTCCATGCAGTACCTTCTCTTGCCACATGGCAGCAGCTGCTTAAGCTCAGTCAGCAGGACCGCAAACAAGAATGATTCGTTCACGACTAACTCAACTGAGCGTTCATCGTTTTCGTTCTTGTTCATCAATCATCGCTCACAGCTCAGGCTCTGTGGCGAGCACCAAGTACTACCGATCTTTTGGGACTCGTTCATATGGATCGTTGGTTCATTCACTTGTCACGTGACAGCAGAGCCACCTATGCTCTGTAGCGAGCAGCAAGCGCTCCAGTTTGTTCCTGATTCGTTCATTACAGATCTTTACAGATCATTCAGGTTTTCTAGGTTTTCACATGATTTGAATTGCTTGTGGCATTTTGTGATTATAATTTATCCGCTAAAGCAAACTATGTTGTCTTCTGTATATAGTGTTTGAGAACCGCGACCATTATTACAACGCCCACAGCGCCACCTGCTGTAAAATGAATGAAATGAATGACTCAAAATGATTTGCTCACTTTACTGAGAGTGAATAGTCTGAGTCAGTTAAAATAATCAAACTTCCCATCGCTAATTCACTACACAGTCCAAACTAAAACCAGACGTTCTCTGAAGACCTGAAGAATATTGAAATAATATTGATTGTCACACCACCACCAACCACGATCAACAAAACGTATCAAGCTGAGCAGCTTTTCACATGTATACACAAATATTATGGACTCAGTCTGATAGGATGAAGAGAAAACAAAGGAGAAACACCTGTCCGCCTTTCCAGACAGACAGAAAGGTGTTCCTTCATACTAATTAAACCCCAGCGGGGCTGGACTCGCCTGATCGGCTGGAAAATACGCCAGAGGTAAGACAACAAACACAAACAGCAAACACACATTAAGAGCGATTATCATACAGTACGAGATGGCAGCTTGACCTCTGATCCTGTATGTGTGTGCGTGTGTGTTCTCTGGAGGCTCAGGTGTTTAAAGTGTCATCAGTCAAACTGGTGAATTTACATGGACACACAGAGATTGCAAAATGCGTGTGAGGAGCGCTAAATCTTCTCAGGGGAGTAAAGGAGGTGGGAGGCACTGTGTAGCGTTCAATGAGTCGACCTGCTTCGGCCCTATTTCACTGGAACATTCATTTTTACCAGTCTGACCGGCTCACTAACCTTTAGATTTCACTAACCTCTACGTGAACCCGAGTTCAGCACACAAGTTGAGCAGCTAACTTTAATTTACCAAGGCTGCAGTTTGATGAGGTCATTGAGGATCCGCCATGTTAAAATTAGCGCTACCAGTATCAGTCCTCCAGCCGTCTCCACCTGAACCATTTATATAGATGGTTATATATCTATATATAACCATATATATCTATATATACAATCCTGACAGTTTCAGGCAACACCTTTAAACATGGCCCTGTTCCGAGTAATACATGTCCAGCCTGGACCGATTCACTTCAACTGGTTTCTGTCCAAATTTTTCCGGTTTGAAATAAATAAATAAATAATAAAATCACATCGCATCTCTTCTGGGACATAAGTACAGCTTTAGTTTTCAAGGACTGAACAGCGTAAAGCCAGTTGTTTCTACGTAAATGAGCTAAAATCCTGTTTTCATGTCCTGAACACAACCAGGAAACACGAAAGAACAGACACCAACCAAAACTACACCCACAAGGCTTTGTACTGTATGTTCCACTGTACATACAAACCAGTAGCAGAGAACAGAGACTCTGTGTCTCGTTCCTTCTCGTTCGGGGTGAAATAGAAGATTTCAATTTTTATGAATGAGCTTATTTCGAACATTCATAGAAATGAGTCAAATAGACTAAATGTTTCTGGTCCAGTTGTAGGAAAGCTCCCTTTAGAGCTTCAGACTCATCCTGTTTGCACTTTGATCTTTCTTCCATCACGGAGCTGAAGTTTCCAGGACACAGATAAGTGTTGTAATCTCATAAAGCTGCTCCATCTCTCCACTGATTCTCTCACTTATTATTTTCCTTCCATCTTATAAAACTTTGCAGCCGCTGCTGCTGATAAATAGAAGGTGATGGATGTCGGCTCCTCAGACCCGATGCTACAACATGAAAAAGAGAAAGACTATTATTTCTTATCATCTTCTTAACATTATAAGCAGTGGAGTGTTATCGGGGGAGCAGAGAGGAGGTGCTCTGATAGGCTGTCACCTCCTCTCCTCCGATAGCATCACGCAGAGATGAGAGGGAGTGCCGAGTGAGGGGGGAAGGGGGTGAATGACAGAGATATTACTGCAGGCCAAGATTTGAGAAGTGATTTTCTTCATGACAAATGACCCAGTGAGGAGCCGAGCAGGGAGGAGGTGAGGACAGGAGCCACGCTGACAGCTCAAATTATTGAAGGAGCTATCGGCCAATCTGCAGATGGACAGCAACACGTCTCCAACCAGCCTCCAGCACCTTACTGTTCCAGAACCCGGCAACCGAGAACCAAGTCAGAGCCCCACCTGCCCTGAAAACCAACATTCCACCTGCTTTGGAAACCAAAGTCAAAGCTAAAGTATCACCTCATGCATCTTTGCATTTTTAATATTAGTTTTATTGTCCCATATTTGAAATCCCTGAACACAGCGAGGGCAATAGGGAAGGTAATCTTCCCTATTGTCATCAACAGGTTCACTTTGCTATGGGGTTCATTAACCTGAAAAAACAGGAAGTGAACATTGCACAATTGGTGGGTAATGGTGGGTCACAAGGTCAGAGGGTCAGAGACTTAAGAAAAGCCTTGAAAAATATTATTAGTATTAATTAACACAGAAAGCACTGACATAAATGAATAAAAGATGAGAAAGCTTCCAGGGCAAACAAACACTGTTTCCAGGGTCCAATCAGGGGGTGCGGTCTGGGTCAGGCACAAGTCCAGGTCTAGAAGTGATTGATGAGTGGCTGGAAGTGCCTCAGTGGTCTGACAGTGGTGGAGGGAGTGAAGAGCACAACCAACAAGCTGGAACAGAAATAAAAGGATCACAGAAGGACTTAGAGCTTTAAAATAAAAGCCAAACCCAGTAAGTAAAGATGGAAGTTGTGACAACTCATATGACACTAAAGTTAAAATACTAAATAACTCACAAAAGTTGTAATGCTCCAATAGTTAATCACAGTTTTGAACTATTAGAGACGTAAAATCAAACAAGAGGCCCAGAAACAAATTCAGATCCAAACTGAATCAAACAAAGGCAGCAGATTGGATGAAAATGCATTTTCTGTTCGACAGTAACTGGAAGCAGTTTGAGAAAAAACAACTGGCTCCAGTCTGTACGTATACATCTGATTTGTTTCCATTTACATGCGGAGCACCGGGTTATTACGGCTGTAATTACCGTGCAGGGGCGGCCCGTTGCCGCCTTCATATCTGCCAATAAACCGCCAACCATTTGCCCAGCACCGCCGTGGTGCAAGGAATCATGGGAATGAAATTAACTGCTGATTTGGAGTGTGTGCTGGGCGGCCCGAGCGCTGCTCGGGTTAAATGAAAAGATGACTGTGGCCTGTTTGGCGGGGCTGTTCATTTGTTAGTGAAAGCTGCGGGTTCGATTCCCCCAGAGGCCGCATCCACGACCAGCAGCATCAGCATCACAGCATCGCCGCGGCGACGGAGAATCAAATATGAAGGTAGATGATGTTCCCCGTGGAAACACAACGTAAATAAACTCTTATGGAAATGTTCGCCTGTAATGTCATTTTGTCACAATCAATTTCCCATTACCCGTCACTGCGGCAACGCATGCCATAATTTACCACACGCACACACACCCTGCAGAGAGTGAAATTCAGTTTGAACTGACAAGATGGAAAAATAAAAGAAACCAGGAGGGAAAAACAAGAAATGGAGGTTACAGGAGGAGAGGAGAGGAGAGGAGAGGAGAGGAGACGTTTTTGACCTTTAACAGGACGTTTAATTCACACAAAAATATTTACAAAAACAAAACAACCAAAAAAATAAATAAAAGAAACAACAAATACAGCAGTAATAATAATAAAACATATAAATTCACTTAGTCAGTCAGAAATTCAGAACAAGAAGGTCTTGAAACACTGAACACAAAACTCCATTACTGTATATCCCCAAACCAAAACAAAGCTCTCGAGGTCTGACACTAGTTTATAATAACCAAATTCGACCTTCACACGTGCCGTCACCAACTTCCTGAACAGGAGCTCAGCGATACAACCAGTCCCTTTCATTTCATTTCTCCTTGTGAGCCAAATACTCATCTTTGCCTGACCAATGAGCAAGTTGACCAAGCATGTGTGTTTACCTTGTGATGCGCTGTAAACAGGTCCAAAGATAAAACCTTTATTATCCAGGACCTGCTCAATTCCCACAACCCACTGCTGCAGCAGAGAGAGTAGAGGCCTCAGTCCAGGACAACCGAGCCAAAGATGCTGCAGGTCCTCCTGAGCGCTCACCCTCCTATCAAAACGTGCCACATGTCTGTTTGTAGCCACGGCCCCATGTATAATCCTCCACTGTAGATCTGCAGTACGCTTCTCTACAGGAGGCTTATACAGGGATCTCCAACTGACCCTGGGGGAGGACCCTGGTGGCAACACACCCGACCACTTCGACTCTGGCACACCATCTAGGGAGGGTTTGTTAAGTACCTTCATAGTCACCAGGTAAAGATCTTTTCTTGGCGTTGATGCAAAGTCTGTTAGTTCTGGTGTCTTCAATGATAGCAGGACTCCATCCTCTTTTCCCTGCTCCTCCACAGCAGCTCGAATGGCCAATGAGGGGAAAGCAGGCCCCATCAAGGCCGGCAGGTCCCCAACTGATGTTACTCCCAAGGCCTCTCTGGAAGGCCCAGGTAGACCTGCCCTCACTTCCTCAATCAGTCTCTCTAAAAAATGCACTGACTTGATCCCAGTTTTGTCAGACAGTGTGTGAAATTTCCAGCTCCCTGCTGATGTTAATCCTGCCATCCTTGTCAGCCCAGCACTTATTAGCAGCCCTCGCACGCTAGCAGATGAAAAACTTTTGCACTGCACCAAGGGATTGAAGAGGAGAGGTTCCTCCAAGGCACTCCCATAAAAGCAGGAACAGTCCCTGTTCACTGCTAACACAGTGCTCCATGCATGCAGAACAGACTGAAAAAAAGATGAGGTTCGTGACATGTCCATGCTATTCAGATCTAGTAAAAACAGGTGCTTGTCATACCCCAAGTTCATCACCCTGCGGAGGAGCAGTGCCGCAGTTTCTGCCCACACCTGTAGCCTATGATAAAGCAGACGTTGGACACTCTGTAGCCGGAAGGCAATCAAGCGGCTTCTCACGTCGATGAGTCCTTGTCCCCCTTCTGTTAGAGGCAAATACAGCACAGCGCGAGTCCAGTGAGTTCCACCCCAAAAAAAATGTTTATCAGTCTCTTTTGAACCTCCCTCACCAAAGCGTCTGGAAGCTCAACCACGGTAAAACGATGCCAGAGCATAGAAGCGATGAGGTTATTATCCACCAGGACCCTCCCCCTATAAGACAGTTGGGGGTTGATCCAGGTCCATCTAGACAAACGGGCATCGACCTTCTCAATCAGCCCCTCCCAGTTGTTATGCCGAAAGTCACCACTGCCCAAAAACACTCCCAGGCACTTCATCCCCTCCCTGCTGGCAGCATCGGCTGATCAATATTTCTCCAGTCCTGAAGGAAGGAGGAGAAGGAAGGAGGAGACCTTCACTTTTCGCCCAATTCACCTTAGCAGATGCGGCTTCCTCATAGAGAGCTAGTTTGTGCTGCAGAACAGCCCCATCATTTTGCCCTGTTATAAAAACTAAGATGTCACCGGCATATGCTGATACAGAAGCCTTCTGTGAAACCAACCCAGGGATACCAAGTCCCATGAGGCCTTGCCTAAGATTATGTAAGAGAGGCTCAATGGCATAGAGCATAAATCAAGCCAGACATTGGGCATCCCTGCCTGATACCTCTCTGCACTGGGACTGGCCGACTCAGTCCACCCCCCACTTTTAACAGTACAGAAGCTTCACAAAAGTGTCCTAACCCAAGACGTGAAACACTTCCCAAAACCAAAAGCACCCAGCACATTAAAAAGACTGACCCTATCGAACACTTTTTCTTGGTCAAGTGATAAAATCCCAACATTTAATTCCTCCACAGTGGAAAGATCAATGATATCCCTAAGCAAAAATAAATTGTCCATAATTGTGCGTTCCGGGATACAGTATGTTTGGCAACGGTGCACGACAGTGTCAATGTGTTTTTTTCATTCGATTTGAAAGACATTTAGCGACTATCTTGTAATCTGTACAGAGTAATGACACTGGCCTCCAGTTCCTCAGTAACCCAAGGTCTCCTTCCTTCGGTAACAGTGTCAGCACAGCCCATGTAGAACTGCGCGGCAATACCCCAGAATCCAAGGAGCTCATGAACACCTGAAACATGTCCTTCCCCAGCACAGGCCAGAAGCACTTAAAAAACTCAGCAGGAAGTCCATCGATCCCGGCAGAACGACCACTGCCCAGCTGCTGCACTGCTGCACACATCTCGTCAAAGGAGATATCCAAATCCAGAGGAGCCGAACATGCTTCCTCCAACTGGGGCAGTTCCTCCAGGATTTTCCTGACACAGTCCGGGTTACAGCCCTCAGCACTGAAAAGATCAGCATAGAAGTCTATGGCTATGCTTCTCATCGCTGCAGGTTCCGCAGTTATAGTCCCGTCTGGTCGTCTCAGGTGCATCCTCACATTGCCCTCCCGGACTTTCCTCCAAGTTGAAAAAGAAAGCAGTTGGGACATCTATTTCATCAATCGTAGAAAACCTATTTCTAATTAGGGCTCCTTTAGCTTTTGCATGCAAAAACTTGCTTAATGATCCTCTCCTATTGGCTAAGTCTTTGTTGTCCCCTCCAGTACCACCAATAAGGTCTTCCTCTAGTAACCGTATGGCTGCTTCTAACTTCCTTATGAGATTTTTTTCTGTACCTACTGTGTGACTCACATATTGTTGACAAAAAATCCTTATTTGTGTCTTCCCAACTTCCCACCATAGAGCCAGGTTGTCAAAGTCCCCTATTCTCAGCCTCCAGTGACTCCAAAAGTCAGAGAAAGCCTTGCAAAAGGTTTTATCCTGCACTGGCTTTACATTAACACTAGAACTACTGGGATTTCTAAATATACCCATTCCTACTAGAAGGTGGTCAAATGATCTGCTCGGCTAGCTGAGACCCTGAATCATCTGTGAACAGCTGCTTTTGTTAGGTAAAGAGGGCCATCACTGACGCACTCTAGGTGGTGGGTTGCGTGGGCTTGCTGACCCTGCTCCTGCCTGCAAGGCTGCACAGTTCCTATGAGTCTATGAGTGACATCCACTGTTACATTGTTCCACCGCTATGTGCTTGGATTTACAACATGAAAGGATGTGCAATAGGAGCAAAAAGCAATAAGAGACATCAACAATACAATAAGACAGTTTTAGATCCTTCTCAGATGTGGCGAAGTTCTGTTTATTTACTAAAAAAAAAAAACTAGTTCAAATATAGTTTGCACTGTAACGTCACCAAAAATTACAGAAAAGATAACAGTACATCCATCAAATTTTAACACATGTGCAATAAAAAATATAAACAGAAAACGCTTGAGAGCGTTTCCGTTTTATATTCCGTTTACTTCTTTCACCTGTACCACATAAAGTCATTGCAGAGCTACAGCCGTGTTCCTACAAAGTTAACCAGCTGTTTATTTCGTTATTCCCTCTTTCATGTCCGTCTGGTGAATGAAAGTGGGCGTGGCCATCCACGTCCCAGAGCGGTGACACTGGGGGATGGGAAACACGCATCAACACGCAGCACAAAGATCTGCGTTTCTCTGCTGCTACAGCCTCGGCTGCGTTGGGTTGTTAGTCTCCCTTTCACCTCTACCATATGAAATGAAATGTGTTCCTACGAAGTTGATCAGCCGCTTTCAGAATCAGTATCGTGTTTTTCCCCAGCTTTGAACAGGGAAAACATTTTTTATTTACAAAAGAATGTTTGTCAAAGTTATTGTCACCAAAAATTACAAAAAAAAAACAGAAGAACAAAAGTACAGCCATATTTGGCCACTGCATTTGGCCGACAAAGTTCGAAAACAGCTGCTCGCTTTTCCCTGTCCCTCCTTCCAGTAATATTAAGGGTGCCCATCCTCCATCCAGGAAGCTGGGGGCTCCTTCCGGGGGGGCCAGTAGACGGAGCCTTCCCATTGATGGTTCTGTCTGCTGGACCCCTCGGAGAATCAACTACTGGAGAGAAAGAGACAAAGTTAGTTGAACATAGAACAAGGATGGGAGGTTATTGGACAGAAGAGGTAGAAGGAAACAGAGGAGCTCAGTGTATAAATTAAGTCCACCAGCAGTCTATGTCTATTGCAGCTTAACTAAGAGATGGTTTCTGTAACTAACAATCATTGCCAGTGACCTGAACCATCTCTAACTATAAGCTTCATCAAAAAGGAAGGTTTTAAGCCTGATCCTAAAGGTGGAGAGTGTGTCAGCTTCTCGAACCTGAAGAGGGAGCTGGTTCCAGAAGAGAGAAGCTTGGTAGCTAAAAGCTCTGCCTCCCGTTCTACATTTAAAGACTCTAGGAACCACAAGTAGCCCAGCGCTCTGAGAATAAAGCGTTCTGCTGGGAACATAAGGAACTATACTAACCCTGTGGTACTCCATAGCTAATCGTTGTCCATGTGGAGAATTTCTCATTAACATGAACAAACTGGAATCTGTTCAACAAATAGGATTTCAACCATCCCAATGCTGTTCCTTTAATCCCGATTCTATGTTTTAGTGTCTATAGTAGAATTTTATGATCAACTGTATCAAATACAGCACTATGATCTAACAGGACAAGGACAGAAACTAGACCATTGCCCGAAGCTAATAGAAGATCATTATTGACTGTGATGTTTTCTAAATCCTGACTGAAAATCTTAGTACAGGTTATTCCCACTCAGGTGGTCAGATAATTGTTTAGCCAATATTTTTTCAAGAATCTTGTAAATAAAGGGTAAATTTGAAATGGGCCTATAGTTGGCTAGTTCTCCAGGGTCCAGGGTCGTTTTTTTCAATAGAGGTTTGACCACAACCACCTTAAAAGCCTGTGGTACATAGCCTAAATGTAAAGATTGGTTGATTTGATTTAATATGGACGAGCTGATTAAAGGTAGAACTTCTTTGAGTAATCTGGTTGGGATTGGATCTAAAAGACAAGTGGACGACTTGGAAGAGTTGATTATTGAGGTTAACTCCATATGAGTTATGGGGAAGAAGCTGTCTGGGTAAGACAAAGGATTTGGTAAATTTAAAGTTTATGGATCTAGACAGTGTTTTCTGTCATTTGGAAGAAGTCGCTGCTGAATGTCTTATGTAATGGTGATAATTTTATTAGTAAAGTCATTGCTGCTGAGATTTAAGGGGATAGTCAGCCTGGCTACAGTGCTGAAAAGAAACCTGGGGTTGTTTTTGTTTTCCTCAATTAAGGAGGAATAATATGTTTTTTTTTAACAGCACAAAGTGCTTTTTTATATGCCTTTCTAGTTGTCTGGTCCTGTGCTTTAGGCTGCTGGACGCTGAGTTATACCACGGAGCTAACTTCCTCTGATTCACTGTCTTCTTCTTCAGAGGAGCCACTGTATCTAACATTGTACGTAAAGAAGCTGCAGCATCAGAACTAGGAAGATCGAGGGTACGGTTAAAATGATGAGTGGGTTAATTTACCTGCTGTGTAAAACCAATAGTGTCTATTAAGGAGTTAAAAGCAGTGCTGAAACAGTTGCGGTCAACATCTACATGAATATTAAAGTCTCCCACTACAATGACTTTATCTGTGCTAAGAACTTAGTCAGATAAAAATTCAGAGAATTCAGTTAAGAACTCTGAATATGGAGCAGGAGGACGGTAAACAATACAAAACACAACTGGGTTCTGAGTTTTAGAGTCTGGGTGAGAAAGGCTCAGAGTAAGGCTCTCAAATGAGTTATAACTATGTTAAGGTTTAGGAGTAATTAATAAATCTGAGTTATAAATTGCTGCTACTCCTCTACCTCTCCACCAGTGGGGAGACTACAGATGGAGCGGCAAATTTTCGTTGCCTCGTTGCTGCAGGATTTCACACTGATCTTGTCATGACATTAGCATGACTTAGGTACCATTCCACCAAGCCCCCCTACACCAGTCATGACCCCCCACTGTGATGTACTTAATGCGTGGCTGCCTTGTTAACGCCCCCTAAACCTTTTTTAAGAAATGACCTGCAATTGCACATCCATGCACCAGGTGGAGCAGTGATGTGTAATCCAGGCCCACAGGCAGATTAGAAGTGAACAGAAATGAGCGTCTTAAATGTAAAGTAGTTTATAACTGAACTTAAAGTTATTTATGTCTAAGCAAGTAGAAAATTACAGCTGTTATGAATACAATGCCCTTTAGTCAAACATTCAGTCAACATCCACATGGATATTTTATTTGTTTTAATTATACTGTATTGTATGTATTACTGTATTGTAATGTTTAGCTCTAAATTTACTGGCATTTTTTGACAACTGACAAAGACTAAAAGCTTCCTCAGTCTGAGGGAAGTTCCATATCATCCTCCAGTTTGGCTTCACTTCACACTTGCAAAGAACTGGCTCGTTACGTGAACAAAAGACACAAAAGTGAGTAGGTGTGACGAACCCTCCCCCAAGAAGGACACCAGACTGAAAGAGTTGACATGACTCAACTTCCACACAACTTTACCTAAGCCATGAAAACCAGATATATTTGTAAAGGTTAAAGGTTCCACTCAAATCAAGGCTCTGTTAACATAATGCTGTATGGAGGAATTTAGTTACATTTAGTTAGTTAGTCCATACATTAGGTCTCCCTCAGAGGATCAACAGCCTAGTGGTTAAGGCACAGAAGCTCCCAGCTAGAGACTCCTGGTGTAAACTTGCCTCTGGTGTCTTTTGTTTACTACACAAATTCAAGTGACGCAAAATACAGAGATCTGCATACATATGTGTTATGAGTTATGCCAGCTGATATTCTTTCAGTTCATTTTAGTCACCTTTTACTGCCAAATGTCACCGCAATCGGCTGATTGTGACTGCTCAATAATTTTCAAGTTAACTTACAGACTTTTCTTAAAACACTTTTTTCTTAAAACATTACCAAAAGTGCAGGAACCTTCAGTCTGAGTAAAGGCACTATCCTCTATTTACAATAGGCTTCACTTCACACCTGTAAAGAACTGGCTCATCAGTTGAACAAAGGACTGTGAGAAGGTGTGAAGACCATGTCCCCCATGAAGAACATATAATGTAAAAGCTCCTTGAGAAACATTTCTGCTCTAAAATAATGTAGTGACCCAACTTTCAGACAACTTGGTTTAGGAAATGGTCAAATGAACTGGACGTTTATAAAATCTGTAAATAAAACTTGTTAAAAAGAAAGTGTTAAGTCTATGGCTTTAGGATATAAAAGTTTCCCTTTTTTAAACCACCAACTAACAAAAACAGTTTAGTTAAAAACTGTGGGTGAGAAGTTGTGTGCTTTAACCACTAGGCTCTTATAAGTGATGGATGGATGAAGTAGTTCACAAATGTATCTGGTTACATCAGGTAACAGCACTGCAGGACTCTGGTGCTTTAGGGAGAAGGGGGTGGTGTGAAACCAGTCTAACTGGTGGTGTGGATTGGTCGTTCTGTCAGAAAAGAGGCTCTATTGTTATGTTCATCTAAGCTTGATTAGAACATTGAAATGTTCTTTTTTTAATTTAAAACAGCTCCTGAAGCAGGCAGACTGACACACACTCCATTCAAGAGAATAAGAATAATATATAGAATGAGAATTTAATAATTTCATTTGTGAAGTCCAACTCAACCTAATACAGCCAGTAACTGATAAACCTCCAGAAGGTAGTTTGGCAGCTGTGGCAGCGTGAGCTGCCGATGCTTATCTATAATTAAAAAAAAAGTTAGTACAACATTCAATTCTGAAATGAAGTCAACTTTTCAAGTTTTCTCAACTTTTTAGTTGACTGTTTAGACAAACTATTGTCTGCCTGTCTGTTTGTCTGTATGCCCTAGCAAACAGTGTAGAACTGACATTATCAGATCTATGTCCTGTTCTCAGAACTGTGCCTATACTTGCTGTTTGACCCTAACTCTATGGGTCAGATACTAAAGCTCCACCTTTTGGTTTTACCCTGGAATTGCGTCTTTGGTGCTAAAATGGGGGTGGCCTCATTAACATTTTTAACGCCTTCCCCAGACAGAACAAGGAGGGGGGCTGCTGACAGTCGGCTGATGAGGGTGTGATAAGTGTGTGATGAGCGTCAGAAAGGTGACTGACAGTCGACTGAAATCAGCGAAAATGAACCGCTCCATCTGTAAGTAACATGGCCATGTTACTAGAGAGCAGAGAGGCCGGAGACCTACCCTCCCCACGAATGTAATCGAGCGAATGGTGTGGGAGCGAGAATGTATCTGAGAGTGCATTGGTTCACGTATGATTGACTAGTTTGTTGTGAGAGAGTCTATGGTGTGTGTGTGATGATGTGTGTTGTACATGTGGGTGGGTGTATGTGTCTGTGTTCATGTGAGTTTGTATGCGTGTGGTGCGGTTGGAGTGTGGGGGGGTCCGGTTTTCCGCCCGGGGTACGATCGTCTGCCTGGGTGGTCTCTTTTCTGCTGACCCCCACCAATTGCTGGCCTTGTGCTGCAGACCGGTGTGGTGCCAGGGGATGAGGTCGGGCCGATGGGGTAGGCCTCGCTCCTCTCGTGTGGGGGTAGTGGACTGGGGGCGGGTCCCACTCTGGGCGCGGGGGCATCTCCTGGCAGGCTCCCTACGGACCGTAGGTCCTCGGGCTCCACTCTTTCAGGCCGACCCTCTCACCGGGGGGAGTGTTTGCCCCTGGTTCTCATGGGGCGGACAGCGTTGACCCCCAGTGGCCCACTCTGACCTCGGGTGCTGTCTCTATGGCTGCTGCAGCTCTGCCTGGGGGGCTCTGTGTGGGCGGCTTAGGTCGCAACACCTGCCCTCCTGGAACTGAAGGTGTGTGGGCTCCCTGGCTGCTAGGATTCTTTCCTCTGCTTGCTGGATGGGCGTAGTGGCCGAGCCCCTCACATCACCCTGGCTTCCACAATTGTCATTGTTCATGCACCAACATCTGCCTCCCCACCCTCCCGCATACACACCCTAAAGCAGAAACTTAACCTGTCCACCAACACAGCAACATCACATATTTGGGATTAGCTAAATAAACCATCAAATAAAACATAAATCAAGTAGTATATATATTATATATATATACTCCTCTTGTTAAAGCAAAGCTGTCCATCACAATATGGCATTCAGCGTAAGATATGCAGCTTGCTAAACTGCTGGACAGAACAAAAAAAAAAAAAGAGCAGAGAGGCTCCGTTGAAGGTGGGATGGACACCATCTCTTCCCCAAAAAGTGCTCCAATTAGCCACAAAGCCCACATCGTTTGCAGGACACCACCTAGACAACCAGCGGTGGAGCGATGACCGCCGGCTATAGAAGAAGAAGAAAGAAAGAAATTAACCCTTAATAGTCCCACAGTGGGAAAATTCATTCTCTGCATTTGACCCATCCCTCTTGGGGGAGCAGTGAGCTGCCACATGAGCAGCACTCGGGGAGCTAGCGCGAAGTGTCTTGCTCAGGGACACACCTGATGCCGAGGCGGGGGATCGAACCGCAGACCTTTTGCCGTCCGACATTGCTTTGGCAAACGAACACGCAACTCAATGTTAGTTTTAGTGACTTCTAATTGGCGTACCCGGACGTCATTAGCTCCTGCGTGTATTACGATCTTAGCGTACTTACGCTTATCCTTAGACAGGAGCTTAAGAGAAGACTCAATGTCGCCCGCTGTGGCCCCAGGCAAACACCTAACTATGACCGCTGGATTCTCTAACTTCACGTTTCGGACTATGGAGTCACTAATGATCAGAGTGGGTTTCTCAGAGGGTGTGTCGCTGAGTAGGGAAAATGTGTTTGAAACGTGAAGCGGTTGGTGGTGAACCGTGGGCGCCTGCCTAAAGCTACGTTTCTTACAAGCGGTCACCCAGTCGTTACCCAGCTGCCTGGGACCTGCCGGGGGACTGGTAGCAGCTAAGCTAGGAGGCTCTGCACCGGCTAAAGGGACCTGGCTAGCTGGCCTGTTTTGTAAGGTGCGAAGCCGAGACTTTAAGTCTAACAACCTCGCCTCCAACCCTGCAACTAGCGTACACCTATTACAGATACCATTACCATAACTAAAAGAGGCAGAGGATAAGCTAAACATAAGACACACCGAGCACCGAACAGAGCGAGAGGGAGAGGAAAAGGGGGAAGCCATGTCAGGAAAGTAAGCTAGGAGCTACGCTAGCGGAGAAAACACTTACATAACAGTGAAAATTAGCAGGACGTTTAATGAAAGGAAAGGATGCTTGATTTGCATCTCTTAGCAGTCACTACCACATATAAGGCGATAATATGTAGAAAAGAGCGTAAGAGAGTAACGCCGTACACACAGCAGCAAACCTTAGTAACCGGAAGTGACGCGATATGCTTACCGTCAGTCAGCCAACCCCCTCCTGTAAGGAGGCCAATTCCCATCTTCCATCAGCCCCTCCAACTTTGTCACCCTGGCTGACACCAGCATCCTTTGTACACTTATTGACAAAAGGCTCCTGCACTGGATTAGCGGGTTGAAAAACAGGGGTTCCTCTGCCACACATCCATCCAACATTTTACAGCCTCTGTTGATCTTTATTGTCTTCCTCCAAACCCGAATTATAAAAGGGCGAAGCCCGTGAAGAATCAACTTTGCTCAAATCCAGGAAAAACAAATGTTTATTCATATTGCAAATCCATTACTCTGCGGAGGAGTACTGTCGCTGTTTCTGTCCACATTTGCGATGGAATGGGGTCGTGGTTTAAGTACCGCTGAGCACTCTGCAGGCGAAAGGCCGCCACACGACTCTTCAGATCCACCAATCCCTGGCCTCCTTCCAAAAATGGCAAATATAGCACTGCCGCCCGAGTCCAGTGCACACCTCCCCAAAGGAAATCCACTAGCCTCTTCTGGATTTCCTTTACTAGGGTTTCTGTAGGCTCCATCACAGTAAATTTGTGCCAAAGCATACCCTTCCCCTATAAGACATCTGGGGGCGGATCCAGGTTCACTTAGACAGTCGGGCACTCACTTTTTCAACCAACCCTTCACAATTCTTTTTCTGAAAGCCCTCACTGCCCAAAAAACACCCAGGCTCTTAATCCCCTCTGTGCCCCATTGCAGCCCTGCAGCTAAAACTGGCTGAGCTTTACCTCTCCAATCTCCCAAGATGAGACCCTCACTGTTCACCCAGTTTACTCTAGCTGAAGAAGCTAGTTCATAAACTGCCAATTTCTGTTTGAGAACCTGAATATCCCTCTGCTCCGTTATAAAAATGGTAACATCATCCGCATAGGCTGACAGACTGACCCTGGATGGAAGGTCGTTGTGAAGGAGCACCTGTCCAAGATGATGCAAGAGGGGCTCAATCAACAGTCCGTAAAGCAACCCTAATAGTGGGCACTCCTGTCTTATCCCCCTCCGGGATCGCTCTGCTAAGACCTCCTCCGACCTTTATTAGGACAGTGGTCACAGTAGAGTGGTTTTAGCCAAGAGATAAAACTTCTCCTCAAGTCCGAATGCACCTAAAGTGCCAAAAAGATACCCATGGTCAACTCTGTCAAAAGCCTTCTCCTGATCTAGTGAAAGAACACCCACATCCAATTCATTCACTTTAGACAGATCAATAATATCACGCAGTAAAAATAAATTGTCCATTATAGTCCGATTGGGTAGGCAATATGATTGGCTCTTATGCACAATCGACCCAAGGCATTTTGCAAATATTTTATAATCAATACATAACAGTGACACTGGTCCAGTTCTTCAACAGCCCAAGGTCTCCTTTTTTGGGCAGAATGTCACTATGGCCCTTGCACAACTGGTCGGCAACCTAGCCGAAATTCATGCAGTCTGCAAAGACTTCAACCAAGTCTTTTCCCAAAACATCCCAAAAGCACTTGAAGAACTCTGCAGGGAGACCATCTATGCACGCTGATCGACCACTGCCTAGCTGTTGCTTTGCTTTGCCCATCTCGTCCAATGAGATTTCTTGCTCCAGCAAGGAAAACTGGCTCTCTGTCAGCTTTGGCAACCCCTCCTGGAGTGCCTTTGCACAGTCCGGTCTGCAACTGCCTGCACCAAACAGCTCCGTGTAGAAGTAAATGGCGATTCTTCTCATCGTGGCAGGCTCCGTAGTTATAGATCCATTCTGTAGTTTAGTTTAGTTAAAATTCTATTCCTAATTAAAGCCCTCTTAGCTTTCTCATGCATAAACTGGCTTAATGGGTCTTTTGCGGTCTTCAAAATTTTGCTGTTTTCTCTCAATCCTCCTATTAACTCTTCCTCCAGCAACCTTATCTCTTTCTCCAACTTGTTTATGTAGTTTCTTTCTAGATTTGAGGTATGCATCATATATAGTTTACAAAAGGTTTTGATTTGAGACTTCCCAACCCCTCACCAGAGGCCCAGATTCTCAAAATCTCCCCTCCTCATCTTCCACTGACTCCAAAACTCAGTAAAAGCTTCACAAAAGACTTTATCATGCACTAAGGACATCGCTGACGTTGTGCAACCAGCGACAGGTCTGTTGTCATCAAATGGTGGTCCGAAAACCCCACCGGTGATATTGTGGATGAAGTGTGGTTCCCCTGTATTCCTATCCACCTGAGGGTGTGTGGTACAGTTCCAATCACCCCCTAAAATAACTATAGAACTGCCATCTACCTGCTTAAGGGTGTCACACAGGTTCCCAAACTGCTCCAACCTGCGTGAACCAGAATTACGTGAATAAACATTGATAAACCAAAAAGATAACCCTCTAATTTTAGCCTCCACTACCTAAACCCTGCTAGACTCAACCTCACGTAATCCCACCTCTGTTCATTTTACAAATGGAGAAAAAAGGACAGCCACCCCTGCACTTAGGTTGGAGCCATGGCTCAGGAAAACCTGCCCTGTCCACTCAGCTGCCCAATCAGTTTCCTTGATTAGCTCAAAAATCATAGCCCGCCTCTCCCTGTCCCTCCCTCCATTAATATTGAGTGCTCCAATCCTCAGCCACTCCATGAAGAGTAGGAAAAAACAGAAACAGAGGGAACAGAAAGAAGCAGTAAATCCAGTGGAAACGCAAAATTTAGCCATGGCAACTAGGTTCGTTTAAGAATACTTTATGCTGTTTTAGTCATTTCGAAAAGCTTATCCCTATCTCTTTCCTTAACTTTTCAGTAACTTTTTTCAATCGAAATCTCTTTTGTTTGCTTAGTTGATCGTAAGTAGCCTTCTTAGAGCCAATAAAAACGGTCCGTGCATGAAGTGCAATTCATTATTCATGTGTAAAATTAAAATTGAATAACGTCTTTTTATGCTGTTTGTTTCCGTAAATCGGTAAAACACATTTGCGATATCCTGATTTACTCATTCTCCTTTTCTCCACTTTCAAAACGAAATAAGAAAAAGGGAAACCGGGGGCGAGGCCAGTCGCCAGACTTTCAAAATAAAACGCCAAAGAGCATTTGAAGCACAACATCGACAAATATTTGTAACTCTTGGAGGATTGTGGTCGTGTTTCGACACATAATGAGACCCACATTGTTAACATTAATCAACGTAACAATTATTTATTTAGCCCGTTCTAATGGTGTGCAGATCTTTGCAAGTATTCTAAACAGTGATTTATTACAATTTATTGTGGCTGTTTAGATATGATCCATCATTGGACTTCCTGTCTCAGAGCCTGCTTTACCTGCGGGAGACTAACAGCCACTCAACCTGCCTCACAATAACTGAACTCATTGTAGGCCTCGACTACCCTAATTTGCATCACATCATCTTTGTGAGGCAGATTCCGGGCAAAGTGTGTGTGATCAGATGATCCGTCACGCAACATCAAGGTGTTACTTTATGTACAGAGCAGATGAGTTCCTGCAGAGGATCTTTTTATTTTCCACCACCTACCTTCGGTATTGGTTTAGTAGTCATCATACCTTGCATTGAACATCTTACGTGCAGATGACAAATGAATCATGCATGCTGTTGTTCTTCTGGGGTGTGGAAGGGATTTTGGCCAAAAGAGGACATTTGTGTCAATGATGACTGTCTCTCAGCCTCATATAGGTCATAGGACTGCATTACAAGAGGTGAACCCACAGTGTTCCAGGATGCACTGTTGTTTCTGATTCATCTGTCATCCTGATCTGAGGAAAACAGTAGTAACTGTAGCTCTATTAGCAACTTGTTTTCAAGTAATTAGGCCATTGTTTTATATGTTTCTATGCTGATAGATAATATTACATTTTACATGTTCTATAAAGTTCAGCCTTGAAGATGTTGAAGATTTTGTGAGTTGGCAGATTTAAACTTGGTAAATCATTGGTTAAAAAACATATGGGCAGTTCTGATTACAAATGTTTTGTGAAAAAAGGTCTGCTGCTTTACTATCATAAGAACATGCACGTAAGATGTTCAATGCAAGGTAGATAGATAGAATAGAATACCTTTATTGTCCCGCGATGGGGAAATTACCATGTTGCACAGAGACATATATACATATATACAGAAGAAATAACACAATAATAATTATAAGAAATTAGAACTTAGAACTCCACAGGTTATCAACATCATGTACATATGACAATAAGGTAAGGTGACTGCACCAAACAAAGTGAATGAGATATTAAAGTGACTGGTGCAATTGCTCTGGAGATGTAGCGTGTGTGTGGCAGTGTGGTAGAAATGCGCACCATGTTATAACTGTTCATTATAAAATCTGAAAGCAGCAAGAAGGAAAGACCTGCGGAATCTCTCCTTCCCACAGCGAGGGTGGATCAGTCTGTCACTAAATCTGCTCTCCAGGGCAGACAGTGTGTCCTGCAGTGGGTGAGACTCATGGTCCAGCATAGATGTGAATTTTGCCAGAACTCTTCTGTCTCCCACCTCCCTCACTGACTCCAGATTGCAGCCCAGGACAGAGCTGGACTTATTAATAACCTTATCCAGCTTCTTCCTCTCCCTCTCTGTGATGCTGCTGCTCCAGCAGACCATACTGTACAGGATGGCTAATGACACCACAGAGTCAAAGAGAGTCCTCAGGAGTGTCCCCCTCACTCCAAACGACCTCAGCCTTCTTAGTAGGTAAAGTCTGCTCTGACCCTTCCTGTATAGTGCGTCTGTGTTGTTAGTCCAGTCTAGTTTGTTGTTAAGGTGAACACCCAGGTACTTATAACAGTCCACTGTCTGGATGTTCATTCCCTGAATGTTCACTGGAGGAGGGGGTGTAGACTGACATCTGCAGAAGTCCACCACCATCTCCTTGGTCTTCCCTGCATTGATTAGAAGGTGGTTCTGCTGATACCAGTCCACAAAGTTCTTGTCAGTTCTCTGTACTCTGCGTCATCGTCATCAGTTATAGGTCCAACAATTGCAGAGTCGTCTGGGAACTTCTGCAGGACACAGCTGAAGAGGGTGAAGAGGAAGGGGGCCAGGACAGTCCCCTGGGGGGCTCCCACACTGCAGGTCAGAGTGTCCGACACGCAGTCCTGGACCCTCACAAACTGGGGACGGTTTGTGAGGTGGTCCAGTATCCACTCTGTCAGGTGATTGTCCCTTAAGAGAGCTAGCTGTATGGTATTAAAGGCACTGGAGAATTCAAAGAACAGAATCCTCACAGTGCTGCTGGGCTTCTAAAAGTGGGCCAGGGAACCATGGAGCAGGAAGATCATGGCGTCCTCTACTTCCGACGCCAGGCTGGTAGGCAAACTGCAGCACTGCAGTTGCGTGACGGATCATCTGATCACACACACTTTGCCACAGAATCTGCCTCACAAACATGATGCGATGCACATTAGGGCAGTCATGGCTCACAATGAGTTCAGTTATTGTGAGGCAGGTTGAGTGGCTGTTGTTCTCCCGCAGGTGAAGCAGGCTCTGAGACAGGAAGTCCAATGATGGAGCATGTCTAAACAGCCAAAATAAACTGTAATAAATCACTGTTTAGAATACTTGCAAAGATCGGCACAACATTAGAGCATCTTCCTGGGCATAAGAGCATCAACCGGCCAAGCAGGAGGACGCAATTTCAGTCTCACCATAAACTGAGCATCGGAACACCGCAGATGCGCTAAATTCTTCCTCATCAGGTGTCGACAAGGTTGTGATGTCGCTGCACTCCCAATGAAGCAGGATGCCCAGAAAACTTAGCTTTGTTGGCAGGTGATTCTGTAAGTGACCCGACGGTGGCGAGCTGACTGACCTGTCATTCCTTTAGCAAATTCCATCCATCCATCCATCCATCCATTTTCATCCGCTTATCCGGGGCCGGGTCGCGGGGGCAGCAGTCTAAGCAGAGAGTTCCAGACTTCCCTCTCCCCGGACACTTCCTCCAGCTCTTCCGGTGGGACCCCAAGACGTTCCCAGGCCAGCCGAGAGACGTAGTCTCTCCAGCGAGTCCTAGGTCTTCCTCGGGGCCTCCTACCGGTGGGACATGCCCGGAACACCTCCCCAGGGAGGCGTCCAGGAGGCATCCGAACTAGATGCCCGAGCCACCTCAGCTGGCTCCTCTCGATGTGGAGGAGCAGCGACTCTACTCCGAGCTCCTCCCGGGTGACAGAGCTCCTCACCTTATCTCTAAGGGAGCGCCCAGCCACCCTGCGGAGGAAGCTCATTTCAGCCACTTGTATCCGTGACCTTGCCCTTTCGGTCATGACCCAAAGCTCATGACCATAGGTGAGGGTAGGAACGTAGATTGACCGGTAAATTGAGAGCTTTGCCTTTCGGCTCAGCTCCCTCTTCACCACGACGGACCGATACACCGACCGCATTACTGCAGCCGCCGCACCGATCCGTCTGTCAAACTCACGCTCCTTCCTTCCCTCACTCGTGAACAAGACCCCAAGATACTTAAACTCCTCCACTTGAGGCAGGAACTCTTCTCCAACCTGGAGAGAGCAAACCACGTTTTTCCGGTCGAGAACCATGGCCTCAGATTTGGAGGAACTGATTTCCATCCCAGCCGCTTCACACTCAGCTGCAAACCGCACCAGCGCACGCTGGAGGTCCTGGCCTGATGAAGCCAACAGGACAACATCATCTTCAAAAAGCAGAGATGCAATCCTGTGGTCCCCAAACCAGACCCCCTCCGGCCCCTGGCTGCGCCTAGAAATTCTGTCCATAAAAATAATGAACAGAACCGGTGACAAAGGGCAGCCCTGCCGAAGTCCAACATGCACCGGGAACAGGTCTGACTTATTGCTGGCAATGCGAACCAAGCTCCTGCTCCGGTTGTACAGAGACCGAACAGCCGAACCGAATTTTAGCAAATTCCATGTGTCGTAATGTAATCGACAGTTGTCAGCACTGAGACGGGCTAAATAAATAAATGTTAACAATTAATGTTAACAATGTGGGTCTCATTATGTGTTGAAACACGACTGCAATCCTTCAAGAGTTACAAATATTTGCCGATGTTACGCTTTAAATGCTCTTGGCCGTTTTATTTTGAAAGTCCGGCGACTGGCCCCGCCCCCGGTTTCCCTTTTTCTTATTTCGTTTTGAAAGTGGAAAAGAGGAGAATGAGTAAATCAGTATATCGCAAATGTGTTTTACCAACTTACGGAAATGAAACACAGCATAAAAAGGCGTTATTCAATTTTAATTTTACACATGAATAATTATATAATTGTACTTCATGCATGGACCCGGCTGTCTACCATACTGTAGGTCTCGTCTAAAAATTCATTAATCTCAGACAATGAATACAATTGCACATCCTCCTGCGAGGCTGTCAGAAAACTGTGACATCCTGTAATTGTCAATCATCTGTTCTTCCTCGTTTTCCGCTGTTCTTTCCCCCGTTTCATTCAAGCCTACACCCTGATCAGCTTCCGCTTCCTGTTTACTGTTTGTTTCATTCAGTGACTCTTCGCTGCGCTCCTCCCCCGCCCCTGTTCTAGATGTACCTGCGATGCAGTTTCCCTGCTCCGACTCCTACCAGCACCAACATTCTCCATGAACATCACGTTCATGCTGCTCCTCCGACTGTCTGCGGACAGGACCGTAAAAAAGCTCCGCCGTACATGACACTGGACGACACGTCCAGGTTTTGTCCGGGCTCGGTCAGGTACATGAGCGCCTGTCTCCGCAGCGACTGGACGTGCTGCAGCCTCTCGTCCTTGCATCCTAGCCGAACCACTCTGAACTTGCTAGCGAACTTCCCAAACCGAAGGAGTTCCTTCTCCAGCAGTTCGTCGGGAACGAACGGGGGAACACCTGATACGGTGACTCTAGTGGCCGGTGCAAAAAGCGGCGACACGCTAACGAACTCATCGCCGAGCACAACGCCACTCTCCACCAGTTGGTGCACCATCCGCTCCTCCCTGATAAACGCCACCACCGCTCTGCTCATCCGCGAACCATACATGATATTAGAAAAGCCAACCTGTTCTCCGATCGCCAGAAGAACTTGTTCCACCGTGTAAGTGGGATTAGCCGCAACGCGAACCCCGTGTTTCAGCGACAGGGGAGGCGAACCTCATGTCGCCATAACCTTCTGCAAACAGCCGGCTACTGCTTACACCTAATCCTCAAACAAGTTAGAAACAAGTTTAATTACCTTATCATCGAAGAAAGAAACATAGAAAAGTGTCCAGAAAGGTCCCGATCTCATTCACCAACTCCACACGCTCCACACCTGTTTGAACACTCGCGCTCTCACCACGCTCCCAGCATGCACCGCAGAGGAGAGGAGAGGAGATCTCCAAATCTGCAGACCAGGCTAAATCTTCAGTCACTGGTTTCTCTACTGGTGCTGATCCACTGACTTGAACGGATTCAAACAGGAATGTTCCCTCTGTAGGATCAATAAAGAAAAAGAGGGAAATCATTAAAATAAAAGTAATTCTGCTGTTGTGTGTTTGATGCAGTAACAAAGTAAAACACTAACACACAAAGACACAGTCTGATGATGTGATGCTAATAAAGCTGCAGTATTTTGCAGAGGACTGGATGGTGACCTTTACCTGATGATGAAACAGAAATGTCACCAGTGTAACGCAGTGTGTATGTGTGTGTGTGTGTGTGTGCGTGTGTGTGTGTGTGTGTGTGTGTGTGTGTGTGTGTGTGTGTGTGTGTGTGTGTGTGTGTGTGTGTGTGTGTGTGTGTGTGTGTGTGTGTGTGTGTGTGTGTGTGTGTGTGTATGCCTCTCTCCTTGTCAGTAAGCTTTAAACACACAAACACACTCTGTTCTGCATCCAAACAATAGCAGCTGTGTCAGAGGTGACATTTATTCTCTATATAATCGAAGCCATGAGCAGCTGGTTACTCTGACGTCACAGGCCCCAGCATCGTTGGTAAAAAGGAGCCACTTCCAGAGCTCAGACCAGGGACCGTGACAAACCCAGACCCAGAATGGACGGACCAACCTTTACACACTACGAACTGGCCATGACAGAGTCACCCGAGGTGTCCATCCCTGGTCACACCAGCTTCCAGTTTGGAGCTACTCAGGTCTGTGAACCACGTCCCGTGAAGCTGTTTTATTCATACACGTGGCTGCTCTACATCTCCAGTTTGTATCTGCTAACGTGTCACCGTTAAACTGTTAATGTTAATACGACCTATGAAGGTTAATGGTTCTGCAGACATGTTTACATAGCTCCTGAATTCTTTGTAGTGATCATTTATAGAAATACTGGTCTGGCTGTGTTTTTCTTTTTGAAACGAGATAAAGATTCACTGGAATTATATTTATATTTTTTAAATCTTTCATCTGGAAATGCCTCAACATTACACATTGGGAAGTAAATGTATTGATGTATTTTGTTTCTCACTCAAAGGCTATAAGTAAATCCACATGTGCTCTCAATATCTTATAACCAAATATGTGCATCCTGTCAATATGCGCTAACCAAATATAGATGTCCTGTTGGAGGCAACGTGCAGGTGTCTGCAGCCAATAAAGTTTGTGCTGGTTTGAATAAAACCAGAAGCAATAACCACCAATAAAGTCTTTATTCCAATAACAGATTTTTATTCCATCTGCACCCGAATATTCCCTCTAATAGTCTTTATTGTTCCTGAGGTGGAGTGTGATGTTGTGTGTCTGATTAGCTGAGAGGATGGAAGCCACCACTTATTGGAAATCAGCATAGGTGTTTTTCAGGAGGATGACTTGTTCAACCGGCGACCAGAAGCTACTGTCACTCAACCAACAAATATGTCTAAGCTTACATTCAAAGAAGATAAGAGACAATTTTTTTAAAGTAAAGTAATTAATAGTAATAAACTAATTCCCTTATTGTCATATAGTAGAGAAATTTGTCCTCTGCATTTGCCCCATCCCCTGAGGGAGCAGGGTGCTGCCACATGGTGGAGCTCAGGGAGCTAGTGTGAAGTGTCTTGCTCAAGGACACAGAGGAGGAGATTCCAGGAGATTCTCTAACTACTCATCAGTAGTAACCAGAAACCAGAAAACTAGTGAATATGGCAAATCTGGACCAGACTGTACATTCATGCCACCAACACATCATAGTGTGTAAATACTTTGAAAAGTGACTCAGGAGGAGATACAGTGTGAGCTTGAAGGGAGGATCAAATGATGGAGGCCAGAGCAGGTGGTGCCTAAGCAGACGTTAGAGTATATGTTCACAGATCCCACCAGCTTCAAATATTACACCTGCCAGGTCAGATTCTGCTTTGTTCCTCTTGCACCTGAGATTTGAACTGTACTGAGCATCATTTTGTGATGGATGGTGGTTGCTATGGCAACATATTTGGATATTTAATCATGCAATAAGATTTGTTCTGGAGAGCTCCATCAGTCATCCTCCACATAACCTCCTCCAGGTCATGTGCATGTAATAGAGTAGTAGTAAGTGTGAAGCAGTGTTAGTACGTGACCGTCATGTCTGATGATAGATGTCTTCATTTTAAACTGACTTGGTGGCATCGGAGCACATTAAAGGGCGATTAAACTGTGGATACGCAAGAGAAGCTCACTCCAGTACTTACAGAAGTACTATCAGTACGATGTCATAAGTAGTGACCACAGACATGTACAGGCCCCAGGGAAGGTCACAGAAGGTCACTGAAACACTCCCTGTGTGTGATTTGAGGCCCCGTCCGTCCACAGCTCAGTAATCCACACTAATGGTTACAGATGGCTGTGTGTGGATCTAACGAGCTGCCTGAAGGCAGCAAATCTATCACCAGGATGTACCTGCTGCTTCTGCTCCTTTAGTGGCTTTTGAAAAATACTGTGCTATATGTTTTGGACACAGCACAGTCAGGACTGTGACAGTTTCCTCTGCTGTAATATGATTTACCAATATTCTGAACAATCTACCTGTCAGAGTGGGAGCGACAGGTGGAGACAGGTGAGAGCAGAAAGATGAAGTGTTTTATTTCTATCAATCATCCTCTCTTTCTTTCTCTGCTCCTCAGCGTGAGTGAGTTGCTGTATTTAGATTTCAGGCTGCAAGTGAAACTACTTTAAATTGATCCTTCAGCACATCTGACAGGAGGAAGAGGAAGAAACGAGAGACAGAAATAACGGAGCGTAAGGAGAGATGATGAGGTGTGGGGAGGTGAAGACGATGTGAGACAAGAAAAAAACGTGTAAAAGGTGACAGAGAGAGAGAGAGAGTAGCAGACGATGAAATGATGAAGATTAGGAGGATGAGGAGGAGTTGAGAGAGGACGGTAACTCAGACCACACTAAAATAAATTCATACCAGAAATATTCAGCTGTGAAGTTAGCAACCCATAAACTACCAATTAAAGATGTCGTCCAATCAGTGCTTGGACTGACACCTCAAGCATGTCTCCATGACGACAGACAGACAGGAAGTGGAGCCTTACAGGTGCTAACAACAGTGAAGTTCTCGTTAATGAATCTAACAATAATATTCACAACTTGTTAATAATGCAATGCTAATGGAGGCGTCACTCCAAATCTGAACATCACTGTGTGTGCGTGTGTGTGTGTGCGAGCGAGCGTGCGTGCGTGCGTGCGTGCGTGCGTGCGCGTGCTTGCGTGTGAGAAGCTTTTTTCATCTGCTGCTTCATAGTGATCAAATTCAGATTTATTAACATGTCATTGCTTCAAATTTAATTCAATCAGCAGACTGTCAAAGAAATGTGTCGCTTGTCAACAACATGCCTTTAATCAGTCTCATCAGTCAGTTGCCAAGGGAACACATCTATTTACACATGCCAGCTGTGAACATTAAAAACGCACACAGACTGTAAACTAAACTAAACTATAAGCCATTGTGTTAGAGATGCATCCTACCTGGTCTTACTGCTTCTGCTGGATTCAGGTTTGGTGACTGACTGTTCGCAAACCTGTGGAGGTTTTGAAACTCTCCGATGACCCGTTCTCCGTCGTGAGCAGAGGCCTTTCAGTTCTGACCGTCCCGTTGCATGTTGCTCAATAACCGTTGTGTTTTCCCTCATTCTCAGGTTCATGGTCATGTTGATTTTCCCGTGAACAGATCCAGACTTCAGGATGGGCCTTTGGTTTGTTTGATGTTTGATCTGGATCATATTCATATGTGTGTTCAGTATATGTTCAGTACAGAAGTTCTTAAAGCTGCTGCTGCTCTTTTCTTCTGTGTCTGTGTGTGAAAAGAGACACATCACAGTGTGAACATGTAAAGTGGCTAAATCAAAGTGCTCAGCAGGGGGTGAGAGAGGAGGCTAATTAAGAAAGCTCTCACTTCAAAATGACACTAACACAGTAGCTAACACTGTAACACATTGAGTCAGCCTTGAGGTAATTAGCTGGCCGAGGGCAAGCGAGCACAGAGGATGTGGTCAGACGATAGAGAGAGGCAGATGTGTTACGATACCGGTTCATTGGAGCTTTGTCCCTGTGATTCCTTGTTGATCTAAAGAAAAAACAAGAATAAGAATAACAAAACCTTTAATAGCCCCACAGTGGGGAAATTGTGTCACACAACAGCACGATACAGAGAAGAAACATAAAATACAGCAGTAAGAATTAACAATGTACAGGTGAGTAGAGTGAGTATGGAGTAATGGGAGGGGTTATTGCACGTTATATAAGTTTATAAGTTTATAAGCACAGAGTTTGCACCAATACTGCACATGGGAAATTTTCTACATAGTGACTAATGCAGTGGGTGAGTTTATGGACAGGGAGGTAGTTGACAGTTCTGATTGTCTTATAGCAGCAGGTAGGAAAGATCTGTTATGTCTCTCCTTCACACAGCGAGGGTGGATCAGTCTGCTTTAGCTGCTCTCCAGAGCAGACAGTGAGTCTTTCAGTGGGTGAGATTTCTGGTCCAGGATAGATGTGGGTTCAGCCAGCCCTTCTCTCACCCACCTCCTGCACCGTGTCCAGAGTGCAGCCCAGGACAGAGCTGTATTTCTTGATGACCCTGTCCAGTCTCTTCCTGTCTCTTATGACTCCATGTTATGAGTCCAGTCCAGTTCAGATGCACACCCAGGTATTTATTAGTCCACTCTCTCAATGTCCATTCCTTGGATGTGCGTTGGGGGGCAACAGCAGACTGCCACAGAGTCGTCAGAGAACTTCTGCAGAACACAGCTGTCCGTGTTGTGTCTGAAGTCTGACAATCAAAGAATGATTCTCACAGAGCTGAGGACCAGTCTCTCCAGTGTCTTCATCAGATGGGATGTGAGGGCCACTGGTCTAAAGCTGCTGAGGTCTTTGGCGTGCAGTGTCTTAGGTACTGGTACCACGCAGGAGATTTTCCAGAGCCGTATTACCCTCAGCTTGAGACTCAGATTGAAGGCATGTTCTATAACTCCACACAGTTCACCTGCGCAGGACTTCAGGAGTCTAGAGCTAATAACATCTGGTCCGGCTGTTGGCTGTAGGCCTCTTTAGTTTTGGCGTAGAATAGGTCCAGTGTTTTATTGTCTCTGGTGGGGCAGGTTACATACTGGGTGTATGTAGGCAGGGCAACTGAAGGGGTGTGTGGTTGAAGTCCCCAGAGATCAGGAAGAGGGCCTGTGGGTGCTGTGTCTGCAGCCTGCTGGTGACTGAGAGCAGGGTCTCAGAAGCTGTGTTAACGTTAGAGGAGGACTCCTCGTGGCAGATACAATGGCCTCATGCCCATTGCTAGCAGCTCAATGTTCAAGAATGAACATCTGTTAAACATGCAACAGGTTCTGATACAGGAAGTTGATTTCTGCAGTGAACTTGAACTGTTCCTCTCAGCTTTGGGCAGAACAAAGGCAGAAGATGAAGCGGGAGGTGAAGCAGATTAAAGCTGCTGGTGTTCGTTGTGTCTCTACTCACCCGTCAGCTCTTCCGGGGCTCCTGGTTCCTGAACATGTGAATGAGAACCTTGAGTCACCAGATGGTTGTTCTGCAGCAAGCTCCCTGTTTCTAGGTCCATTTAAAAAGTGCAGTGTTGTGGGTCGTGGGGGAAGCAGACAAATATTCCATGTTTCTGTGAAGTGAGAAGATGTCAAAGCAGCAGACTCTGGTAAATAAGTGGCTCATTATCGGCCTCGCTGATCTGAGGCTGTAAACAAGCAGTCTAATGAGAGAGGCAGTGTAAACATCATGCAGCGTTAACCTGTGGCCTAACCCCACTCGCTCTGCCCACCCACTCAAACACAATTAACTGCGATTCACTCAGGATCAACATTGTACTGTAATAAACAGCTTTCATGAGGTTCTGCTGCTTGAACGCATATTTGACATCACAGTCTCCAACGCTGCTGTGGCTCATGCAACCAGCATCAGGGCGTCAGAACCAGTACTGGAGAACTGTCCTACTTCAGGAGCTCCACTCCACCTGCCCTAAACCAAAGGCCTCACTATCTACCACCTCCTACACTGACCCAGGCTGGTGCTGCCCAGTCCACAGTCATCCTGAAACGCCTCAAGCTGTCCTGTGCAGCTGCCTCCAAATTCCTGCTCTCGTATTTGTGTGCAAGCCTGCGTGCCTGTGTTCCTGCGTGTGTGTGTGAGTGCGCCTGCCTGCCGGCCTGCCTGTGTGTGTGTGTTTGCCTGCCTGCCTGCCTGCCTGCCTGCCTGCCTGCCCGCGTGTGTGTGTGTGTGTGTGTGTGTGTGTGTGTGTGTGTGTGTGTGTGTGTGTGTGTGTGTGTGTGTGTGTGTGTGTGTGTGTGTGTGCGTGCCTGCCTGCCTGCCTTCCTGCCCGCCTGCCTGCCTGTGTGTGTGTGTCTGTGTGACTGCCTGCCTGCTTGCCTGCCTGCGTGTGTGTGTGTGTGTGGCCCAGAGAAGGCCATTCTTGTCCCTCTTACACCTGTCAGCCCTGAAAAAGAAGCCATTCTTGTCCCTGTTGGCTCGGAGGAGGCCACTCCTGTCCCATGTTGGCCCTGAAGAAGCGGCCATTCTTTTCCCTGTTGGCCCGGAGGAAGTCATTCTGTCTCGTGTTGGCACGAAGGAGGCCATTCTATCCCATGTTGGCCTGGAGGAGGACATTCTGTCGGCCCCAAAGAGGAGGCCGCTCGCAGCCCCATTCTTCCCCGAAGAGGAGGTCGCTCTAGCCCTTGTCAACCCCCAAGTGGCACGACGGTGGTCTCACAAAAAAATCTGACAAAGGAATGAGGTGCATACTGGGGATAAATAGAGTGACTAATGATTAACACAAAACAGCTGATGATCACGCGACTACTGACAGCTTACCACAGCTGGTGAAACATATAAGTGGTAAAACGGAACCTAGAACAGACAGGAAACCAAACAAGAAGTGTCAAAATAAAACCGGAAAGCAAAGCAGAAAATAACAGTGAAGACCAGATGCCATGAGAGTCTTTTGTTTATACTTCTGTCACACGCTACATCCAATATAATCTGCCGAAGTCTCCCTCCACTGTTTGTTTACGTGGGGGATTTGCTGGCATCAACGTTGCATATTGCATTGCACTGATACCTCACACTTGAAGTACTACGATGCGATTCAGCTGATTCAGGATCAGCTTTACTGTTGCTACAAATGACTGGTTTTAATGAACTCTGTCATTCGGAAAATATTTAAATTGATAATGTCCACGTAAGACACCTTTCTCAGTTCATCTGTCGGTTCCAGTTAAGTAAGCGCTGCGCAGTCTTAGGATCCACCCCCAACAGCTCTGATTGGTTGTGTGTTTCTCAGGCCAGTACTGATCAACAGCCTGCTCCTCCGATGACCCATTGTTTGTCTGTATGTGTATTCAGAGCCAGTGGGCAATGAACTTTCCAATCATCAATAATAAAAAGAAACTGCGTTAATGCAGACAATGCACGTTGACGCACCCAGCCCTAGTAAAAAGTCATTTGCTTTGAAGGTCTGTGGCGTTGTGCTACGTGCTAAGCAGCAACGTGACAGGCTGCTTCTTTAATGATGCCGACAAGGTCAAAGGTCAACCCACAGAGTCATTTTCATATCTTCCTTGGCTATAATTACCCCACCTCCCTCCTGTTAAACCTCACACACTGCGTGAGATGTGAAGTGTGTGTCCACTCCACCGGGACGCCGCCGCATGACGCTCCGAGGTCATGACCTCGTCTTATTTGTGTGTGAGACACTTGCAGCTCAGTCAATTATCGTTCCAATGCAGTGAGTGCGGAGTGTGATGCTGCTGTGGAAACTCATCTTCACTTCTTAACAGAAGCAGATGTGTTGTCCTTGAGTCTCTCTGATGGTTTGTTGTTTTCCCAGAGTGTGTCAGCTGCTGGATCTGCTTCATCAGACAAACACAGGCCTGGTTCTGGTGTTACCTTTGGATTCATGAAAAGAAAAGCAGGTAACAGTAAAGATGGACTAAATCCTGAAGTTTAGGGCAGAAAATTAAATTGTGGCTCTGACTAACATGTGGATTTTAAACATTATTATAATCATCATCTGGTCAAACAGCTGCAGAGCTCCGCAGTGAGAGTTATCTGGTGATCAGCTGATCTCGGATCTGCTGCTTTATGTGACACTGGCTAAATGTTTGCTTCTCATAAACAGTGGAGTTCAGAACAGGACTAATACAATAATACATATACAAAGTGACCTGAATGATTCAAATGTGAGCAGCTCCTCCTCCTTATCCTCATCACCCTTCTCTTACTCCTCCTCATTTCCTTCCGCAGCCCTAATTCTCTGACTAATAAACACTTCCTCTCCATCCTCACCCCACCCCCCGTCCCCAGTGACCAATGTTTTTAAATGCCCCCATCCCACAACCTGTGCAGATCCTGCTGTTGCCATAGTAACAACAATCCTCTGGTGATTAGTGTTAATTATCACCATGGCAACGCCATCAGTACCAGTGTAAGGAGGGTTTGAAATAACGCAGGGTGGTTATAGTGGTTCTTGACTGGACTGGTTATGAGTTTGTATTATTTATTGTTGTTATTAGTTAAAGTATCTGCTATAGTTTTTCACTTTAACTTTAGAGCTTGTATCAGAGCTACTGACCTTCTACTGCTTCTACAAGACAAATGCCTTTGTCTACTTGAATATTGAATTAAAGCTTGAAAACCAGATTCGTTTTTCCAACTGAGGCAACTGGCCAAAGTTAAACAGTAATCCACACCTTTGTTACTACCCGGCTGAATTACTGTAACACTATTTTGACGCCAGTTAGTTCTCGACCTCTCGGCTGCAGCTCATCCAAAATACTGCAGCACAGCTTTTAACTGGCACTCAAAAATATGAACATATTACACTCAATTTATCCTCACTTTACTAGCTGCCGGTTCTAGAACTTCTCTGTTTTGTTTTTAAATGTTTAAATTGTGCTGCCCCATTGTACCTCTTCTGGATTTATTTGTTCCTTCTTGGTAACTGGGATCAGTCAAGCTGCTGCTCCTGAATGTACCGAATTCTAAAGGGAAGCTCGAAGAGGACAGAGCCTTTGTGGTGGCAGCTCCAAAACTATGAAATGAGCTGTGCCTGGACATCAGACAGGCCTCTTCTTTGTCTCTTTGTTTTCATACTGGACCTGGTTGGGTTGTCGGGTGTCAGAGGTCACAGTTATTCTACGTTTGCATTTCCTTCTGGCTTCTTATCAAGTCATCAACTATTAATGTTTTCTGGATTCAGCTCCTGTCACAGAGCTGAACTGGCCTTCTGAGGATATACAAGCATTTGTCTATCAGAACGTCTCCCATGACTCCAGTCTGATAGAGCACTAAGACTCTGGTTTGGGTCAAAGAGGCGGAACCAAGCGGAATCAGGCCATCACGAGCTTCAGTCCTAAAGTGAATCCTCAGTTTCCTTAGACTGTGTTTGGGTCTGTGGGCTGTGAGAGACTCAGCTTCTACTTCTGCTTCGCTTACTGTGATAATAAAGCAGCAGAAAGCAAAGGAGGCAGCGAGGCCCAAGTACCAGCGCATCATCGAGCTTTGAAGAAGCTTTTAGCAGGAAGACAAACTTAAGCTAATCTAATATTTAAAAAGTTAAATCCCAGATGATGGCGAGCGTCTCAATCAGCAAACATTCACGGCTTTTAGATGAAAATCTTTTTTCTAAATGTTAATGTGTAAAAATGTCAAAGTCGATGTTTATTTGATGAAGACTTTCAGTCCTGAGTCGAGCTGATGTGTTTATGAAATAAATATGAATGAGCCAAGGTTCAGGTTTGTCCATTTAGAGCAGATGTGCGTCACAGTCTTCAGCTGTTTGTCGTCGCTTTGTGTTAAAAGTTAAACAGACGTCTAAAAGCCTCAATAAATATTAAACCCAGATCAATATTTAATTCCGGATATATTATTACGGGCTGTTTCTGAAAGCCTGCAGCGAGTGTCTAACATGACACGTGTTAATAATGGATCAGCGCTCGGTGATGTTCAAGTGACTGCAGCTTCCATCTGATCTGACAGAAGCTCACATGACATGTGTGAATATTTCATGATGTGTTTATCTTGATGCACAGAATGAATGTGGATCCACACGTCAACCGCATCTATTCTGTCAGCAGAGCTGGTAACTAGAGGTTCAGGAGGAACCAGCTGAAGATCCAGTGGACAGATGACAGCCCTGGATCCTCCCTGAGAAGACAGAAGGTGAGTCTGGACCTGGAAGAGGAAGAGGAAGAGATGTTGGGAAGCAGCGAATCTGCTTTGAAAAAGTTTCATTAACACTTGATGCAGCAAGTTACACTATGGTAATGTCCCTGATTACAACAAGGATGAGCTGCTCACAGCCTACAGACGAACATCAGGTGTGAAGGTGATGAAGACCAGATGAGTGTAACAGTGTCAGAGCAGCTTGAACTCCAAGGGGCTAATGGCTCCGCTTCCAACAGGTTAACATGTGTCAGACACTTTTCCACCTGAATGGTCCAACACCCGCTCATTAGCTCAAACAGCCTGAGAAACTCCGCCAAACTGATGACATTTCACAGGCTGCCTAGTCCGACGTGCCTGAACACACCACAGGTGGAGACAGAGCAGAGCGGTTACTCCGCCTCATTAGATGTTACGGAGACACGACAGGATCGGTTGAAGCACTAAACACGGACAGCAGTAACAGGACTATGACATCAGCCCATTTGGGATGATGAAGTACGTGTTGGTGCTCCCCCATCACCAACATGATGAACCCGTTCCTCGGTGCTAAAGCCTCAGACTAACGCTCGGTGTTTGACCTGCTCCCTCCTCTTCCTCGTCGTCCACACAATGGTCCCTGCACCACTTTGGCTCAGATTTCTTGTTTCCAGTGAGGAGGAGGAGAATAAAGATGGCTCCGAAAGGGGAGGGGGTCATAAATCACAGACCACAGCCTGACATTCAAACAATACAGAGACGGTGTTAACACTGACCTCTGCCGCTGGCCTTCATCCATCACGGTCCGTGGACTCTGTTTTTAAGGATCCACTCAAACAAACGTGACTGAAAGCTGGAATATTGACTCGATTTACTTTGCTCAAGTTGTGAGATGACTCTAGCTGTGAATTAGCGCTTCAGAAATAAAACTGAATTGAACTGAGTAGAGTCACTGGTTCTGATGATCGACTGTAACTCAAGTCAAAACTCCTCAACAAGTAGAGTCTCAAAACGGAACCAGCTCAGAAATCAGTGTTTCTAGTTTATGTACAGTCTCCACAAACAGTGAAAAGAAGTAAACCAATAAACCTCCACAGACATTCACAGAACCACAAACCTCACCCTTATGCGTATTTACCTGGTTTAAAGACTCCAGGTTCAGATTAGTGCAGCTGGGCCCAGTGGCTGCTGTGGCACAGCTGTGGCAGAGGGAGCAGAGGTGAACAAGCAACAAGCTGGACAAACTGGAATGACAGGAGCACAGGAAGAGACAGGGTGTCAAAATAAAAGGCAAACCCAGGAAATAAACCTGGCACTTGTGACATATGTTGCCTAAATAACTCTTAGATCCCGTTTGTAACAGCCAGAAACCAGTTATTGGTTCTGAACCAATAAAGAAACAAATACATTTCAAAATCACTGTTGACCTTTTGATGTGGTTTATTTGTGACTGATTCAGAATACAGAAGAAAACATTTGAATATTCATTACTGAATAATTATCAGAAGCCTCCAAGTGAACACATCTCAGAAACTAATATGGTTCTGATGGAACGATGAGACAAACACAATCAGAGACAGATGAATATTGTTGGTCTTGGATAAATGTCAGTGAAGAGACGGACTCTGAGCTGTGAATAAAAATGTTCAGGAATATTGAACAGGAAACATTGCCGAATATTAAAATGTGAAACTTTTTCATTCAGCAGGCAATAAAAAGTTCAAACAGACCAGAGAATAAAAATATATATTTTTAAACAGAAGCCAAACCCAAGTGAAAGCTGAGAAAGTAACATTGAGACGACTTTCAGAGTTTTATTAAAGAGATTTTGGGACCAGAGACACTGACAAACAACTGCCAGAAAGAGAGAGAGCATGTCCAACGCAACAATATGATGGTTTATATGAAGGTATTTATGAGCTGAGTCCAGAATGTATTCATCATCAAACCTCTCGCTTTACTTCTAGTTACTTGTGTTAATTACCTTTTGATTCATATCTACCCACATGTTTCTGTCTGTGTGGCATCGGGTTCACAGCTTCACTCAACAGAACAAGAAGAAACCCGGAACCAGAGGAGTCAGAGCAAGAGGAGCTGCTTCAAGGCAGTCCCTCAGTCCTCAGTCACCATCTTCACTTCAGAGCCACTAACTGACGCCTTGACCCCAAGCCTCACTGTTACATAGTTAGACACAGACACAGAGTAGGGCACAAAGACTAAGAAAAAGCATTTCAGATGCTAACCCAATGCTGGAGAGGCCTCGATAACAGTCGACACTCAGGGTAAGAGCCAGACCAGAAGACTCAACCGTCACAACTAAATGAGCCAGAATGAAGACAAGACAAAGTCAAACATTGTACTTCGTACAACTACTATTTGAATGAAAGGAGGTGCGTCCATTGAGCGCAGCCAGCAATGAGATGTGAAAGGTTTGCTTCAGCTGCACAGATCCTTATGTGTGTCTCTAATGAAGCAACAGAACCAAGGGAAAACCAAAGCAAACGGCGAAAAGTGAAGTTTGGGAGGTGGGGGTGTCAGTGAAGCTTGACCTTTGTGACCCCACCCGTCTTTGGCTGCTCTGCTTCAGTAATTACCATAGCAACAACATATCATCATCACCATCATCACAGCCCAGCAACAGGAGGCAGAGACTAATTTAACCAGTGTGTTTGTGCAGGTCTAATATCACTGTGGGGACATTTCTGTCCGAGAGTGTGTTTAGTTGTTTTAGTGATGTACATTAATAATGTGAAGTGAGGTAGCAACAGGTAAAATGTTTTCTTTGTTCCTGTTCGAAAAATTGTTACTGTTATCTACTGATCCCATTTATAAAATTGTAACATAAATGACAAATGTATATGTGGGAAAATGAATAATGACTAAATAAATAATATAGAACAATTTTAAAAAAGAAAATTAACAAAAATAATCAATGAAAATGGTCCAAATTTAAAAAACGATGATATAGAATTTAAAAAGATCAGATTAAAAATGTGATGTAATTTCTGTTGAAATTTCTGGTGAAATTAAATAAAAAACACAAATAAATAAGAAAAATAGAAATTGAATTACTATACGTTATAAATTAAATTATAATTGTGATGCAGTGTTCAAATAAAATTAAATATTCAGAAGTTGCTTTACAGCGTCTTCCTTTTAAAATAAAGGTGTTTGAATTACTACTAATAAATATTTGTGGTGCGGGTTACTCACTTTGTTTAGATATTAATTTTAAACACTACAATAGTAATTATACACAAGTAAAAGTATATGAGACATATAAACATGTTGCAGGACTGCAGGACTTTCCATCTGATGCCTAACTAGAATTTATTTAAGCTGTGATTAAATAATCTAATTAATTAAATTGCTCATTAATGGATAATATTCTGTTTGCTTGTACTGTACAATCTCCTGCATTCGTCATAGGAATAAACAGGAGAAGAAACTAAACTGCACTTTCTCACTTTCTGTATTTTTCTTGACATGTACAGTCACAGTACAGTGTGATGTGAAAGTGTTCAGTGCATCTAATTACTGGCAGTATAATAAAAAGTGTGTGGCGCAGTGGAGGCATGTTACAAACCACAGCAAACTGCAAACAAAGAGACGGCTGCTGTCTGAGTGCAGCAAGTCTCTGAGGAGGAGGTGGAGGGGCGACGGGAACAGAGTGGAGATGTGAAGGAAGCAGAAACGGAGAAAGCCAGTTTGTCTCCTCAGAGACCTTTAAATATGTCTGGGGGGGGGGGGGCAAAGAAGGTGTAGAGCTCCTCCTGGTGGCCGAGCGCTGCGTTACACAGAGGAAAAGGCTGCAGCTGATAAACGCCCTCAGTCCAGATATTGATTCATCCGTGGTTTCTTGCTCTTCGTTGGATTTGTTTATCTGGTTTTATCTGTCTCCTGATCAGGCTGAGCTGATCAGACTGACTGAGCTCAATAATCGTCTTCAGTCTGACTTTTTACGTTTTGTCAACGCGAGTTTATTGCCCGAGCAAAGCCAACAAGCAAAGTTATGAACAATAGGAAAAAACAGCACAAACTGCAGATTATAAGAAGAGTCTGAAATCTAGAGCAGATTCAAATCTTTATGTTAGTGACAGAAACACTGTTTAGTTATATAAATGTGTATAACACGGCTGATCTGATGTTAAACACGGCATGTGTTTCCCTCTTCTAACTCCTCTTCCTCCTCCTCTTCCTCTTCTTCGGGCATCTCTGTCCGTCTCCCGGCTCTCAGGAAAATGACATTTAGAGCAGCAGGGTGAGAAAAGCAATCTGCCGTTCGTCCCTCGAGAGAGAGAAGTGAGGGAGAGCAGATGTAAATGTAAAAATGAGTGGAATAAAAGCAGAGAGAGACGGAAGAGGTGAGGCGGACACGGGGGGTGAAACCCAGAGTGGAGGGGGGGGGTCCCTCACCTGCCCTAATGTATCAGTGTGTACACCAGCAGGCTGATACATAGCTGTGAGGACATTTTGATGCTTCTTCATCCTTTCCAGGAATTTAACCTTGGTCTTTCCTTTGATTGGATGTTTGTTCCCTTCTCTCCTACGGTGCAATAAATAACGGACATGTGCTTTCAGTGCAGTGACAGGAGCCACAGTGTAACATGTCTGTGGTAACAGGAAGTGACAGCAGCGTGTTGGTGGCAGAGGCCGAGCTGATCAGCCACATGTTGGAACCGTCTCCAAACCAAACTGTCATTTACATTTAAGTTGCGTTTAGGTCACTTCTGAGTGCGTGAAGTGAAGTTCTCGGTGAGGGTTCGTCCAAAGATTCCTGGTCAAGTAAAATGATTCTGAGCTGCAGCACTTCAGCACATGTTTGGAAGACGACGCATCTCTGTGGCTGGAGATGAGCCTGTGGTAATGTTTTTCTGCTACAGTGTGGAAACAGTTCCTTTGGGGAACAAACCCCCAGTATCAGCGTTTTATTTTCCCCCAGCTTTTGCTGTTTTTTAAAATGTTCTCTTATGGCATCAGGACCAATGCGTCGGTCGGCTTTAAGGAAAAGAGAAGCAAGTTTAAGCAATGGGAGCTCAGGAACTGGGAGTTCTGATCTGTGTCTTATAGCAGCAACTGTAGGTCACGTCATAAACAGAACGATAATAAGGATTCGGTTTGCAGTTTCTCCTCGTCAGTGAGCCTCCTGTTAAGTAGGTTAAGTGAACTTGTCCACTGTCTTTAATGACGAGCAAAGCAATCCTCACAGGAACAAAGCCACTATTAGGCTCCTTTGTCTCGACCACAAAGCTTCTTCTACTGATTAACACAGCTTTATCACAAGCCTCTACTCAGCGACGCACTGGCAGGCTGCATCACAGCTGATACACATCTGGGATCAGCAGCTGGTAGCATGCAGTAGTTAGCCGATTTAGATAATAAAGATAGTAGTTTGAATTTGTGAGGTGAAATTACAACTCTTTTACATTCATTCATATTAAAAATTATATTAATTTGATTCTGTTTATAAAATCTAAAACTCATTATATACACATATATACTGTCATATGCAAAGGTTTAGGCACCCCTGGATAAATAACAGATGTTGGGGATTTTTGTTGATGTTAACACAGTCTCTCTGTGTTGATTGAACAAAGATAAAAAAAATAAAAAACATTATTGTGGCACTGTGCCTCCGAGGTTTCAGACCTTAATCAGCTCATTAGCTCTGATGTATGGCTGTCATTAGTGAATGCCAATTACAAAGCTTTACATATACTTTGAGCCCTCAACAACAATGGGTCCTTCTAAACAGCTTTCTAAGACTCTAAACATGAAAGTTATTGATGCTCACAATGCAGACAAAGGCTACAAGAAGATAGCAAAGCATTGTCAGCTTGCAGTTTCCACAGTGAGAAATGTAATTAAGACATGGCAGTTCAGGAAAACTGTGGAGGTCAAGATGAGATCTTGACTCCAAAACTTGCAAGACTTTGTTTTTGTAAAAAGTATTTGACAGTATCTTTATCCTGATCAGAGCACAGATCTACATTCTGGACCTTTCACTCTGTGCAGTTTATTAACCAGTACATGATCAGTACCAGTACAAATACCAGTACCTATCCTGGCAATAAAGCTGATTCTGATTCTGATTCTGATTCGGATCAACCGAGGAGCAGAGGGTAACCCAAAATACACAGGGCAGGAAATGAAAATTTCTTAAACTGCTTAAAAACGTGTCTCAACCAAAGCCCCAAGTAAAAATAAGATGAATCTTTGTTCATGTGTGAACCAGCAGATAAACAAGTACAATAACAAGATGCACAGGTGGGAGGTGCATCGAGCTGCAGACGTTGTCCATTAACTCCTGCTGCATCTGTCTCATTACCAGGTTTATTTCCTAGTTTTGATTGTAGAGTAAAATGTATCTTTAATTATTTTTTATTTTGTTGTATCAGCATCAGCAATTATTGTTCATTAGCTTTTTTTGTTTTTTATTGTACAGATTTTTTTATTATTTCCATTTAAATACAAAACTTTCAGATTCATGGAAGGAGTAAAATTATAGATATTACATTTTTAAGTTGCTGTATTTACACATTTGTTTCACATATTTACCAGGAAGCAGCTGGTTCATATTTTGTTTGCTCCGAAATGTTGAAACTTCATTTGTCACTTCGTTCAAAGCTGCTCACAGCGATAATTAAGTCTCTGGTTGCTTTCTATGTAAAAACAAAGTTATTGACATCTGTCACCACACACACACACACACACACACACACACACACACACACAGCGTTTTGCTGTGTGAGCAGTTTAAGGTTTATAAATATGATTCCCTGTTTTCTCCTGATTGGCTTTTGTGCTTCTGCAGCAACAAGGGAATTATTGATGGATTTCCTCACTGCCTAGAAAATAATTGTTCACATGTATTTATAGAACACAGACTCAAGCCTACCATACAACCATTAACACACACATGAAAATTAGCATTTAAAGAGGGAACATTTCAGCTTTTAGTGATCAGTGAACCATTAGAGCTGATGGCTGCTGATGGATGGATGTTGGTCCTGCTTCAGACAAAATCAGGCAGAGTCTTTACAGATGTTTGTTTACTATCAGCTTAGACTCTGACTAACGTGTTCTGGTCAATTTGGGATTGTCCTCAAACCATGACAGACACAGACCCAAATGACACGAGTCACTCTTTGAACATACACTAGATTTATTACAGTGGAGCTGGCTAAAACTCAAACTTCAGAGGAAGCAGTGGAAGAAACCAGACGCTGCACTAAGCAGAAGCTAACAGTTCTATACAACTGACTAAAAATGGACCTGGAGCAGAAAATAAACATCAGGAGCGACTGACTTTGACTAATAAATTGAATGACTCCACAGGAAGTAAAGAACGAGCCGCTGGTTCAGCGTGGACAGTCCAAATGCACCTGGGTTGAGGAACGGAGCAGTGGGCGGAGGAGGCCTGGAGCTGGAGGCTGTAAAGGTGAGAAGACAAACAAAGGCGTCTCTGCGCTGGGCAACACTGTTTCATGGAATGACGGACAAAGTGCCGCCTCAGCACAAAACGACTCGACTCTCACCTTCGTCTCCCCTCCCCCATTCTTTTATCTTGCTCTCTAAAATGACTCTTAAAGACTTCCCACTTGACTAAATCTCTCTGTCTTGGCTGCCGGCGCATCATTGGTCGGCTGCTGACATTTTGTTAGACGTCGTTAAGGCCGGCGGCGCCATAAAGCACCGGAGGGTGACACCTTCCACCCTGCTGGAGAGAGAGGGCGAGTTATAGTTCTTATTTAAGGTCTCGATTAACCTTCTTTTCTGTACGACTAATCAATTTTCATGATACGAGCTCCATAAAGTCCTGTTAATACTACACACACACACACACACACACACACACACACACACACACACACACACACGCGCACACGCACGAGTAAAGAGCAGGGGGAACTTAAACCTTTGTCGCAGGTGAGTCAAGTATCAATAAACCTGCTGCCAACAACATTTACTGTGGCTAAAACAGGTTCTTCTCCAGTTGGACAAACAACTTCCTCAACTACTCCTCTGCTTGTAGAACCTCCTGAAGGACGATGTGTGGAACCACTACACAACTTTTAGGTATCCTTGGTACCACCCATTCATTAATGGATCAACCTGCAGGATAGTCTGGGTTCAGGTCAACAAAACCCTGACGCCCAATGAAGGCTAAAGCCATGGTGCAGCATAATTCCATGAAAATACACTGCTGTCAATCAAATCAACAAACTGACAGCAAGGGGCGGGCTTTGGTCAGTGATTTAGCCTTGATTGGACATTTTGTTGGTTTTATTTATTTTTTTAACCAATGAAATGTTCTGAACACACACAAAGGGCTTTGAGCCTCCGACCTTTTGCTGCTGCTCTACTGCTTCCCAACGCGCAGCTTGTCAAACTGTCACTGCACCAACTTTGGTTTGACGTCTGGTTGATGGTCAACCCTGGTTTAGGCTTAGACCTGGGTTAAAGCTACATATTAAGCTTATTAAAGCTACCTTTCCTAACTGATCAATACTGATCTAAATAATGATGAACAAACAGGTATAAAGCTGCAGCACAAAGAGTAATCACTCAACCCCCTGCAAAACATTCAGTAATAAGTATACCATTTAAAATTTGGTTGTATTCAGTTTAAACATATGAAGATCTGCTGAAGTCGAACTGGCTGAAATTTTACATCCATCCATTAAATAGCCGAACAACTTTGAAGCGGCCGGTGGCGGACCTCGACCTTCATCAGCAGCTCGGAGGACGAAGCCGCCGTTGGAGTAAATGTTTGGGGGCAGACAGACGGAGATGGACGGGGGCGAGAGGCAGAAATCCATTCAGAGACATTAATAAAATCAAAGAGCCTGATATGATCAAGCATGAAGTACATTACAAAGGTAATGTGAATTTAAGCCCAGATCCTTTCATTATCAAAAACAGGCGCTCGGCTGCGCTGAGACGCCGGCGAATTTATGAGGCCGACTTCCTCAATCTAATAGAAGGATTCAGGTGTTACTAATGGACGAGAGAGGGAGGTAATAGAGGAGAGAGAGAGCTAATGTGGAGCGATGGAGAGCAGGAGGAAGGGAGAGATGAAGACAGATGAGGATAAAAAGAAGAAAAGTTAAAGACAAACTGTCATAGTCAAACAGTTTAAGCTCATTTTAAAGCTGAAGCTAAAACACTGGAGCACTGTCTCTGAGTCCTCCACCTGTGTGTGACAGTGATTGAAGTTCAGAACAGGAAGCTGAATCAATCAAGCTTTGGGTTTTTAATTGTGCTGAGCTCACAGTGTTTGTCTGCTTTTCCACAGTTCAGCAGCTCAACACCGACCGAACTGGCCCCATATTAAACCTAATCACTGGATTAATACAGCAGGTCAATAGAAGCTGCTGCAGAAAATGGAGTTTTAATGAACATGTGTAACGCTACTGCTGTTTGTTGACACAGAGACTCAACGTTTCATCCCCTAAGCACAAAATGAAATTGATTTAACCTGTGTTAATTTCCCGGCTCTGTGTGTGTTGGATAAAATGAGCTGTTGTGTTTCTGCGGGAGGCAGCAAACACTGTAGGAGCTGATCACTGAACTAAAACTACACGGCTAATTAAAAACCTGTGTGTGTGTGTGTGTGTGTGTGTGTGTGTGTGTGTGTGTGTGTGTGTGTGTGTGTGTGTGTGTGTGTGTGTGTGTGTGTGTGTGTGTGTGTGTGTGTGTGTGTGTGTGGCAGCCATTTTATTCTGTGTCGGTCTGATGTTGAACTCTGGACATGGAGCGAGTCGGGTCAACACACTCACACTTTCCTGTTTTTTCCAATTCTCCATTTCTATTCCTCCTCTCCTGTCACGCTGTCTGTCATCCCTCCCTCTCTCCCTCTTTTCCTCCCTCTCTCCCTCTCTCTGAGGAGCTGTCAATCACTCAGTTACTCAACCGACACATTACTACTTTCAGACACACACACGTTGAGGAACACACACTCACACAAGCTGACCATCATTACCAGGCTGCAGTGAAGCAGAAAAGCTCAGTAATAGCAGGTCACCGCCCTCTGAATGTGTGTGTTGTGTTGCAGTGTGTGTGTTGACCAGTTGGCAGTCTATTAGTGTGATGTGATAGACTGCGTTTGGCCGGACTGGGTGAGTGTGTGATGGTGACCATGTTGGTATAAAAACTCCAGTTCATTTTAAGATCTGCAGTAAGTCACAGACTGTGTGTATCAGTCTTACTGTACTGTGTCCGTAAATACAGAGTTTACCACAGTAACGGTAAACAAGTCTACAAGTTGAGTGTTTTTCCTTGTAAAACCAAAAACATGTCTAAATCCAAAGTCAGTTTTAAATGTTAGCTTTGAATACAGTACTGAATCTCAGAGTCCAAACCCACCAAGGACAGAGTCCAAACTCACTGGACTTCAGCTCCAGGCACCTCACAGAACAAGCACCAAAAGCTAGTGGAGAGTGGGCGGGAGAAAGGAAGAAATGAAAACGCAGCTGAACAGAACCAGGACGGACCTGGATCATGATGCACTGCTGTGTCTGGATGAATGAAGCAGTGAAGCAGATCTGAGCTGACGTCAGTCTTAATATTTCATGTCACAGCTGGATAATTCATGCACACTTACACTCACACACATACACATGTATGTGTGCTCTCACATGCACGTCTAACAAACTGTTCAAAAATTCACTGCGCATCAAAGTTTAACGATGGTTTTCTCCTTCTTTCCTAAAGAATCAGGTCTATTTGTTCACATTTACATCAAGCATGAAGCAGAGCAATTAGAATAACACACACACAGTAAAACAAAGGCTTGAGAGATGTTTAGGTCTGCTTAGTGCTGTGTTTACCTCCAGCACACAAACGTTTGTTTGCGTGTGTCTGCGTGCGTTATGGTTTATTCATGTGTCAGAGTGGTTTGAAACAGGAAACCTCTCATCTCTGTTTGGCTGCAGGCCGAATGCTGTCCTACCTATAAACCCCTGCCCCTGTGCGTGTGTGTGTGTGCATGCGTGTGTGCATGCCTGTGTGCGCGTGTGTGTGTGTGCGTGTGTGTGTGCGTGCGTGCGTGTGTGCGTGTGCGTGCGTGCGTGTGTGTGTGTGTGTGTGCGTGAGTGTGTGCGCGTGTGCGCGTGTGTGTGTGTGTGTGTGCGTGTGTGCGTGTGTGTGCGTGTGCGTGTGTGTGTGTGTGTGCGTGCGTGCGTGCGTGTGTGTGCGTGTGTGTGTACGTCTGTGCGTGTTTCCAAACCTTGTCCTTTTCCCGGCTTTGGACCAGAACCCTTTGACCTCTGCTGCGGCGTTGTGTTGTGTCCATTTTTAGGTTAGAACAGCGACTGATCCTGGTTTGTAAAACCCTCAGTACCGACTCACTCAACAGTAATGTATGCAGCAGCCATTGGCTTTTTAACATCTTGAACTCAGCTGGTTAATACGTTAGGCACACTCGGTTTCTCCCTCTCAGTTATTCAGATGATTAGTTGAACCATTGCTCGCTGTAATGTTTTGTCCAAACATGATTTTTTTCTGCTAAAATAAACCAGACTTCTGATTCTCGTTTGTCAGCTGCTTAATGGACTGAAGTCGGTGAGAAACCACTTGAAGAGGACCCATTCCTGCTTAATATTTAACCCTGTGAGTGGTTTCTAAGCGGCGGCTGTGTTAATAACTAACGTTGCCTGCTGGCTCTGTTACACACGTCTGAATAAACCCACAGAAACACGCACTGCAGTGAGTCAACACCTGCAGCCAATCAGCCAATCAGCCTGCTTTCACCTGAGACTTCTATTTGGACAAAACCAGAAAGTACAGAGAGGTGTGGTCACGCCATCACAGTGTTTTACGCTTGTCTCTCCTTGACCCGTCCCAAGTCTCCTCAGAAGCATCAGTTAACGAGTTAACTCATTAATCTTAATTAGTGAGGAGCAGACAGCCGACAGCTGGACTCTCTGCTGCTGCCTTGCTCCAGGGCACTGCCACAGCTTCAGCGTTTAAACCTGTGACCTTCAGCTGCCTCCACACTTCAGCATTAAATGACGATGGCAGAACCATTAAAAACTTGTACAACTAAGTCTGGCTACTTCCTGACGCAACAAGGTTCCAGGTTCTGACTCAGGTCCAGCCACATCACTGTCAAGCTTCACTAGGGCTTGAGCATTTTTCAAAAAGTGCTGTATAGAAAAAACTGGTCCTGATCAGGAATCACCTGACTCCAGTGATCCAATCAGAGGGTTCTGTCTGGACCCAAGATGTCCTTCAGGGTTCTGTCACAGAGAATAACTTATAAATGTTCAAGTGATAGATGAGGAAAAGACTTCAAAGCTGCTTTGGAGGAGAAACGTGGAGCAGTCTGATTGACATGTAGAAACAGACCAATCACAAACTGACCTGCAGAAATGAAGGCGGCTCGAGTGTGAAGGTGCTGATTGACAGAGCTAATTAAAAGCCGAGCGCTCTTCTGCTGCCAGAAGCTGATTCCCCACTCGACACATTTAAATAACAGTGAGGTTGCGTTTCTCCGACTCAGCATCTACACCCTGTAATAACAGTTGGGCTGAAAGTGAAGAGTTTGACACTGATGATGATTAATTAAGGTTAATTCCTGAAGCAGCAGCTGACGGACGCCTGCATGGTGGGAACCGCACTGAGATCCTGGTTGAGGTCAAACTAAGAATTACTGAGATCCAAACAAAAGCCTTGATGATGATAAAGGTGTCTGAAGCATCAGGTTTATCAGGATTCAAAGACACAGTCCCACCAACAGCACATCTGTTTGGGTCACACAGCTGGACTCAGATCAGCCTCAGACCCCTGACATTTAATAGGTCAGAGGCCAAAGATCAAAGGTCAGTGTGTGTGTGTGTATGTGACTGGGGTAGAACCAGGTTCATTTGTTGGTGCTGTTGTCACTTGTTCTTCTTCATGCTGAACCAGGTTGTGGTGATTCTTCCCCTGTGTAACAGAGCTTGTTTGTGTCCTGACTTATTATTAGCGTGGACTCAGATTTAATTAGTTTGTGTGAACTTGTTAGTCTTGAGGATCTGGCCCTGAGCTTAACAGGCAGGATGTAACGTTGAGTGAGTGAGTTAATTACTAAGGATAGAGGCAGGACCCAAATCCACTGGTTACCATCAAAGCTTGTGTGTTTAAAAGAATAATTTCTATTTTATTTGTTGAATTGTTTGTTTTGGGTGTAAATGTTCTCTGGCCTTCACTAACAGTTGTTAACAAGCCCGCCTCCTGTTTAATTCCTACAAAGTCAGGAGAAACGCTCCCAATGCTATGATCTCAAACTATCAGCATCTCTCCATATCTTGTCCACTACTGACTTATTAATTTCTTAGTATGTTTCACGTTGCTGCTCAAATGACAAACTGACTCTAAATCAACTGCTTAGTCCTCAGAAGACTCGCAGAAGAACTGGAGTCGACTCAAGTTGTCAATCTGGTAAAGACAGGGGCATACAGGTGGACCAGTCCAGAGACCAGTTTGGATCTAATTAACTAAAGGTCCCAAAGCATCAGCGGGTCTTAGATCTGCTGATGTTACAGAACCTGTCACTCCTCCACACTTAACTTTAAGCTCATGAATTTAATGGCTGCACATTCGGGTCACATGGTCGTGTCTGTTGTTTACTTGTCTGCAGAAATGATCCGATAAACCTGGTCACAGAATGAATTCACCCTCTGATGATGATGTGACGAGGTCTGAGCTACAGAAGACATGCTGGATCTGGATGTGGTCTCAGATGTTGTGCTCCTTCAATAGTTTGCTCATTTTACTGGAGCACAACATCGCTTTCTCCTTTTTTAATTGACTCCCTCTCCTCCTTCCTCCGTCTTCCTCTCTTCTCCTTCTCTTCATCTCTCTGTCCGTCTGTTTGTAGCTGCAGGGCTCCGTCTCTGCAGCTGATTGGCTGCTGGATCACACAGGGGATGGCAGTGATTGGCAGCTGAGAGCCCACAGTAGCAGCTTGGCAGCAGGAACACAGGACGACTAATTACTGTGGAGAGTGTGTGTGTTACAGTGAGTGTGTTGTTGTCGTCAGATGATGTGACGATCATGTCGTTCCCAGCGGTCATCAGAGAAGATTAGCTCCCATCGCTGGGGGAAACACGCACTCGTCAGGGTTTGAAAGTGTTTCTGACACGTTATAATATTCTTCTTTATCTGCCTGCTTCACATTTTAGTCCCACGGCTGGTGAAACGACGTACTCTACTCAAGTGTCTTTGTAACATTTGGAGGAAGTCGTACGTCTCTTATTGCTATTTTTCCATTTCATGTCTCATTACACTTTTACCCCACAACCACTCAATTAAAGATTTGATTGATGTCTGCCAATCAAGACAAATCACATATTTTTCCTCCTGCAGGAAATGTTGCAAGTATTAAACCAGGGTGGTCTTGTCTCCATGTTTGTGCCCTGAAGACATTCTCTGGTTTCCACCTCCTCACAGGCCTGTTTCAAAACAAGTCAGGTCAGAATCAGGTTTAGGTTTACTTTACAGTACGTGTGTGTGTGTGTGTGTGTGTGTGTGTGTGTGTGTGTGTGTGTGTGTGTGTGTGTGTGTGTGTGTGTGTGTGAAATGGTCAGGGTGGAGGCCCTAAAAATAGGAAAACTTAACGAGACCCATAAAAGGAAAGAAATTTTTTAATATGTGGTCATCATGCAGCTCTGTGTGTGTGTGTGTGTGTGTGTGTGTGTGTGTGTGTGTGTGTGTGTGTGTGTGTGTGTGTAAGACACAAGGCGTGTCCAGAGGCTGGTCAGTTTGTCTCGTTAATGACCCCTTCGCACCTTAACGAGGTAACGAGCTCCTGATGAGAGCTCGTTAAAACAGACGGAGATCAGCCAATAAAACACCCTTAGTGTCTCTGTCTCTATAACGACCCCACACAGCAACGTCAGGTGAGGAGGGGGACAGTTATCAATCATAATTTATGTCTCTGCTGTAAATGAAGACAAGAAGAATGGCTGAAGTAATTTAAACCCTTTGTTTATTTTTTTTTTGTAAAAATTTGTTTGTTTTTTTAACACCTGACCCCTGACGGCCATTCACAGGACAGGATCCTCTGAAAGTCTAAGGCTTTTAAAGCGCTCTAAGGATCAAAAGATGGTTCACAAGGTTCAAGGAGATTCCAGGAATCATCCTTGAACCTGTCACCTGTCATGTGGAGCGCAAATAACATATTCACAGTAAATCAGGATTAGACATTGGAAAAAGTGAAAAAATTACAACAAACTAAAAAATTAAGAAATAGCTTGTGATAAATCAAATCAAATAAAGGACAGGACAGAGGAAGTGGCCATTTTAAATAAAACCTGCAGATAAAGATGAAGGAATGAATAAAAGATGAAAGGTGAAGGTGTGTTAACTCCTGCAGCATTAACATTTCAACATTTACCTGCATCATTATCATCATTCCTGGATGATCGTCAGAGATGGTTACTATGGAAATTGTTAACACAATACAGACTTGGTTCAGGGTCAGTTCTGGTTCTGGTTCAGTTAGGGTCTGCTATGAGGTGTAGTTGTGCACTGAAGTCTGTGACAATCATTCTCTAACGAGGTCACAGGAAGCAGGAAGCTGCTGGAAATGCTTGTCAAAGACATGTTAAAGACATCGAGTGTCGTTAACGAGCTCCTGATTAAACCTTCACATCTTCTCCTCTTCGTCCCTCGCTCTTTAATCTTAACTGCTCTAATGTTTCCCACCTGAGAAGGGGAGTGGGGGATGACGGCTGCTCTCTCACTGCTCTCTGGGGGATATCTGGTTCTAACACAGGCAGCACACTTGTTATTGGCTAATGTTAGCATCCTGCTGCTAATGCAGTTTCCATGTTTCAATTCAGCTTAGAACTGATGGATGGACGGACAAAGGCATAGATGGACAGACTGCTGGATGGACGGAGCAGCGACATGTGGATGTCGCTGCTAAAACACGATCAGTGAGTCTGTGAACTTCGGCTGTAACGGTTGGATCTGTTTGAGCTGCGTAGGAGGTGAAGGGAGCAAAAGAAGGTGCCCTGGTTTAAACACAGTCAACTTCTTCATGGCATTAATTACCGCCCAGCTTCTTCTTCTCTTATTAAAGTGAAATGTTGTGACCTCAGAGAAACGAGTCGGCTCCAACCCTGCTCAGTGATTCAGCAGATTTATTGAGCTGCTCATGTTAAATAATACAGTGAGGATTAATTACGAAGCTGTTGTTGTTAGTGTGGAGGAAACGTTGACTTTAATTCTGACTTTAAACTTGTTCATTATTGGTTGACCTCTGGACTCAGCCAAGCAGCACAAACACAAAGTCACGTCCTGAGGTCGATAGAATTCATTTACTTGATGTAGATTCTCCCAAACATGTCTCATTACCAGATGACCCTTGACCTGCAGAGTGAGCTGTGAGTGGATCTATTTCCATAAACCCAGCAGGGCCACAACTGTGAGCAGAGACAGTGTCCTGACTGTCCTGGAGACTGGAGAGTTCTCATCCATCTATAAACTCAAGGATCGTGTCCCAGCGGCAGACAGCGCCATCCACACTCTGGGAAGTTTAACCGAAGTCAAAGGAAGCAGCAGCTGCCACGTCCTCAACATGTTCAGACCTGGCGCCTGCCTGTGACCAAATGCTGCAGAGCAATAATGCTATACTGAGGAAATTATTGGATGTTTGGACTTAGTGTTTGTCGTTAAAGGGTGGAAAGTGTTTACTTATTTACATCTTGTTACCGTGGAGACGTCAGACAGGCAAACTGTGATTACAGAATAAAGTACAACTTCCTCTGTCTCAGATGAGACTTTAAATAAATTAAGCTTTAAATCAAAATAAAAGGGATTCACCACTTTCCCCCTCACCCCTCTCACCATCAAAACCCCTCACCCCCACCTCCAGCTAATCCTGCAGCAGAATTCCCTCAGAGGGTCATAATCTGATGTGTTGGCTCCACATGTTTCCCTCCAGTCCTCTGTACATACAGATTAGCTCTAGCAGACATCTGTGTGTGTGTGTGTGTGTGTGTGTGTGTGTGTGTGTGTGTGTGTGTGTGTGTGTGTGTGTGTGTGTGTGTGTGTGTGTGTGTGTGTGGTGACAGATGTCAATAACTTGTTTTTACCAACCAGGGTCTTAATTATCTCTGGGTGTCTGTGTTTGGTTGTTTGTTTGTTTGTCTGTTGTTCTGATGAATCTTTCTTTATTTTACATTCCATTCTAAACCTTCACACTCCACTGGCATTTGACAGGTGGATTAATGTTTCCTGATCCCTCTGCCCCTCTTTGTCCTCTCTGATAAACTGGCTCTGGATCAGCTCTTTGTTCTTTCTT